>NC_138779.1:81622820-81805320 GCF_965119305.1 Pelophylax lessonae | reverse complement strand
ACACGTTTATGAAAACCTTTGAAAAAGTATTTGACATTCCTGGCAGAGTATCTGTAGCCGAGTCCTGTATTCTCGATCTACATCAGGGTAAACGCATGGTAGCATCTCATGCCATTGAATTCCGCACGCTTGCAGCAGCGACTACTTGGGATGATTGCGCTCTTAAGGCTGCCTTCTGCAGAGCGCATAAAAGACGAATTATCCTACCGTGAGGTCCCAGTGGCTCTGGAGGATTTCATCAATTTGTGTATCCTGGTGGACACTCACTTCTCTGAACGCCAGTTAGAGAGAGGGCGCCAAAGACAATTTATTCCTCACAGGTTTGGTGCTAAATCTCCCCCTCGGCAATCACTAGCCCCTTCTGTCCCCTCTTCTGTCGGGTCTGAGGAAGAACCCATTGACGTAGGGGCCATGTATTTGTCTGACAATGAACTTACCAAACGCAGGACAATAGGCCTCTGTCTATATTGTGGAAAGCCGGGTCACCTCCTGCGTACTTGTCCGGTTCGGCCGGAAAACTTCCGGGCTTAATTGGTGTTCGAGGAGCCCCATTAGGCCATGCTGTTTTGAATCCTCCTCGAGAGAGACTATTAGTCCCTATATCCATGTCCTGGAATGATAAGTGCTGTTCCACAGTTGCTTTTATAGATTCCGGTGTTGGTGGGGTATTTCTCAATGCAGCACTGGTTAAGAGTCTTCTAATTCTGACTGTTCCTAAAGACCCACCGCTCTGTGTAACTACTCTGGACGGAGACCCTCTTGGTGACGGTCATATTACTCGTGGATCCAAGTCTCTTTCTGTCATGTTGGGCGCCCTACATTTTGAAGTTTTATCATTTGACGTCATTCCGTCTCCTAAGTACCCAGTAGTTCTTGGTTATCCTTGGTTGTGTAAGCACAACCCGTCTATTGACTTGTCCTCTGGTTAAATTTCTGCCTGGATCACTTCATGTCATGTCAACTGTCTCCAGAAGGTAGTATGTGATGTGTCCATTCATTTGGTTAATACTGCCCCTGGATTACCTGAAGCCTATGCCGATTTTGCTGACATGTTTTCTGAAAAGGAAGCAGAGGTTTAACCCTCCCACCGCCCTTATGACTGCGCTATTGATTTGCTATTTGGGGCTCCCCTACCTAAAGGGAGAACCTATCCCCTAAGCCTCGCAGAGACTAAGGCGATGGAAGAGTACATCAAAGACAGTCTAAGGGAAGGTTTCATTCATCCTTCTATCTCTCCCAGGGGATTCTTTTTTGTGGAAAAAAAAGATGGAGGACTTAGGCCCTGGGTTGACTACAGGGCTCTCAATCATATCACAGTAAAGAATCGGTATCCTCTCCCCTTAATCACTGAACTGTTTGACCGTGTGCAAGGATCTATGATCTTTACTAAACTGGACTTTCATTCTGCCTACAATCTCATTAGAATCAAAGCAGGAGACGAATGGAAGACCGCGTTCAACACTCGTAGAGGGCATTATGAGTGTTGTGTGATGCCATTTGGCCTTTGCAATGCCCCCGCTGTATTCCGGGAGTTTGTGAATGACATTTTCAGGGATCTACTCGACACTTTAGTTGTCGTATACTTGGACGATATACTCGTTCACACTAAGGATTTACAGCATCATCACTGCCATGTACGCACGGTTCTCCAACGTTTAAGGGATCATAGTTTGTACACCAAACTTTCTAAGTGCTCCTTTGAACTAACAGAAATACCCTACCTGGGGGTATATAATTTCATCCAAAGGATTCCAGATGGATTCCAAAAAGCTTGATGCCATCTTACTATGGCCCAGACCGACCTCTTTTAAAGAAATTCAGCGATTCATTGGGTTCTGTAATTATTATCGAAAGTTTATCAAGAACATTTCCAAGATTCTGGCTCCCATCACTGCTCTCACTAAGAAAGGAACCAACTGCTCTCAGTAGCCTCCGGAAGCTCGGGAGGCGTTAGATCTTTTAAAGTCTGCCTTTTGCTCCGCTCCTGTACTCCGCCATCCTCAGCCATTTGCCCAATTTTTCTTGGAGGTTGATGCCTCCAAAGTAGGCACCAGAGCAGTATTGTCTTAATGAGAACCTACTTTCAAAAGACTTCATCTGGTCACCTTCTTCTCCAAAAAATTCAGAACAAAACTACGACATAGGGAATAAAGAGCTTTTGCCTTCAAAGTTAGCATTCTCCAAATGGAGACACTTATTAGAAGGTATGGAAATTCAGGCTGTGGTTCAAACTGACCATAAGAATCTGACGTACTTGAAGAAAGCTCAAAGGCTAAATTCCAGACAAGCCCGCTGGGCACTTTTTCTCTCCCGGTTTATCTTTGTAGTAACATACATTCCAGGCACCAAGAACGTCAAGGCCGATACCCTGTCTCTGTTTCCTTGTGAGAGTCTGCAAGCACCTCCGGATCATATTGTTCCTCCTGAACTAATTATTGCTCAACTGGATATGACTTTAAAAAGGAACTTGTTGACTGCCCAATCTCGAGCACCTTCTAATCTCTCAGTTCCACCCAATACCTTGTTTGTTCCCCTTGAACTATGGAAAGAAGTTTTGCAATGAGCCCATGGGCAGAAGGTATCAGGACACCCTGGTATCAATCAAACCTTTCTACACCTGAAACCCCTGCTCTGGTGGCCAACTCTAAAGAGCCTTTGTTAAAGCTTGTTCGGTTTGTGCGGCCACCAAAATGCATCGATCTGTTCCACAAGGTCTACTACAACCGTTACCGGTACCTACAGCTCCCTGGGCTCATATTAGCATGGACTTTATTGTGGACTTGCCCTCCTCCAGTGGGATTACTGTCATTCGGGTTGTGGTTGATTGATTTTCTACGTTGGCCCACTTCATTCCCATGCCCGCATTACCTTCTGCCCCCAGATTGGCTTTTTCCTTCTTTGAAAATGTCATCTGTTTACACGGAAATCCCAGTCGATATTGTTAGCGACAGAGGCCCTTAATTCGTATCCTCATTTTGAAGGGCCATTTGCAATCTTCTGGGGATCCAGAATGCCTTGTCTTCGGGATACCACCCCCATTCTAATGGCCAAACGGAAGGGGTCATTCAAGATTTGGAGATCTACCACAGAGCTTATGCCAATGCTGAACATGACAACTGGTGTGAGATGTTACCTCTAGCTGAATTGGCGCACAATTCGCAATGGCACTCTTCCCTTTGATGTTACCCATTCCAAGCTGCCTTTGGGTATGAACCTAGGGTTTTTTCCTTCCAGTCTTCTCTGGTAGAGGTACCTGCAGCAGCCAACATGGTGTCTAGATTAACAAAGCACTGGAGGAACGTAAGAAAGGTTTTGCTGCAGTCTGTACACCAATACAAAGGGTTTGCGGACCGTCGCAGAAAACCTGCTCCCCACTTTCGTCTTAATCAGCTGGTATGGTTGTCCACCAAAAACATTAAGCTGCGACAGCCCTCTTCCAAATTAGGTCCTAGATTTATAGGACCTTTTCGCATTCTTCAGCAAGTTAATTCTGTGGCTTATAAACTTCACTTACTCCCTCACCTCCGTATCTCCAATACATGTCATGTATCCTTGCTTAAACCCTTTGTTAAGAATAGGTTTTCTCTATCCTCGAGACAACCTTCCCTGGTCTCGGTGGATGACCATCAGGAATATGAAGTTAGCAAAATCCTGTATTCCCAACATAGGGGTAGACAATTGCAATCTCTAGTGGACTGGAAGGGCTACTCCATTGCAGAAAGGACTTGGGTGCCTGCTCATGATGTTCATGCCCCACGGCTGGTCAAGTCTTTCCATAATAGGCATCCATTCAAACCCAAATAGGGCGGGGGGGGGGGCATCTTTGAGTGGGGGGTACTGTCACACCATGTCTGGGATTTGATCCTGGGACCTGGTGTTCCTTGGATGGTTCCCTGTTGCCTGTGCCACTCGGGAACTTCCTTTTCAGTAACACCCTTGTTTTTCTACTCCTTGAGTTTGGATGCTGGCCCCACCCTGTGTCCAGCTGTTGGCTGTTATCTAATCTAGTGAGCCTATAAATCTTCCCTTCCCCTTGTCTCTCCTTGTCTGTCCAATTACAGGGATGACTACCTCCACATGTGGTGGACTCATTCAATGTGATATATGCTCTTCATGTCTGTGAGTATGTTTTTGGCATTTTAATAAAAAGTTTTAAAGGTGTCCAAGGGTAATGCACTAGTTGTTTGCGCCTCCTTTCTTTCTTTTCTGTTGCCGACTCTGCCTGTTCCCGACTTTGCCTTTTGGACTACTCCTTTGGACTTTGTTGATTGCTGCTGCCGACTCTGCCTGTTCCTGACCTTGCCTCGTGGACTACTCCTTTGGATTTTCGCTGATCTTGGTCCGCTGACTTCTCTCTCTACCAACCGTGAGTGCTTGTTTGGTGTTCCTTGATATAGCCTATGCGCACTTTTTATTGAGGTCCCATATTTCTGGCTGTAGGATCTCAACCACCCTTCCACCTGATACTGGGATAAGAAGACTACCGGTCAGAAAACCAGAGGGACTGTTAGGATCTCCTGACAGACCTAACAGACTGAGCCCTGATGCCCTGACCATGCAGCCATCCTGAAGCCTTATTGCTGCCTGCAGACTCAACCAAAACTATTCTAATGTGAACCAATGGTACAACTTGGATCCTAGTGCTAGCCAACTGAAGAGTAAAGACTAAAGACTGACTTTTCTCACAAAGACCTTCACTTATTGCTTATGCTAAGAGGTACCTTTCAGGGGATATTTCACTATATCATAGCTATTCTCCTATAGTGCACTCTAGACAGGTTATAGTATAATTAGTTACTGTTTATTTACTGTGTACTTATTGTTTATTGTTGACTTTGCTGATTTATGAGTTAATCCCAGTTTAGTAGTATAGAACATTATTCTAAAATACCTTAGCATAGTAATTACAGTATATTGTCTAGCAGACTGTGTCTGAAAATACCTTCTGTGTGTTAATTTATGCTCAAATCTGTATTTCTTCTGGCCTGTACCAATACATTGAGTTCATTTACCACTAAATGGTCTTGTGTCTTTTGTATTTTCTAGTACTAATTCACAAAAAAGGTAAAGGTATCTACACTTGTGTTCCTATAAGTACTTGCAGTAACTTTCAATCAACCAGCTGTGCCAGAGGGGTTGAGGTTGTTCTTGGAGTCGAGAAGCAGAACAGAGAACCCAAATTACCAAGTGGCTCCTATGGGGGTAGCACTACATATGGGGTTTCTCGTCCAGGATATCTCTATTCTACAAGCAAGTTACCAAAACAATGAACCAGAAATAGGCAATATGGACTCTGCTGCTGCAATTCAGTGGTGTGGGGAGCAAAATTGACACAAGTAACAGATCCGTCAAGTAGTGACTGCACTCATTCCTTATCAGAAAGTGTTCATAATGGACTTGAAAACTAGTGACCTCTCTCTCTCTCATATGCACTACTAGAGTGGAGAAGAGGGATTCCTGCATGTTTCCAAGAGGCTAACCTCCAATTAACTAGGGATGTTGAAGCCCACCTGATTCCACTGAAAGTGCCAGACCTCAATCCAGAGAATCCCAGCCAGAAAGTACCAGAGCCTTAAATAACTGCTGCAGCCTTCCCCACAGTCTCAAGATTCCTCCTGTCTCCTTATTTGCAGATGTGTGAACGCTGGTGGAAAACTTGGTAAAGAATGGTTCCATCTACTCTAAGCATGGGTATAAGATGTCGTTCTTCTCAGGAAGAGTTAATTTCCCCTCAAGAGAGGAGGATTGTGAAATATAAATGGATCAAGTCTTTTAAGTACTAGAAAAGTGGGATATCCCTGAGGGCCCTAAAGAAAGCAAAGAATCAGTGTTTGCCTGAGGGGACCTACTGTAAAATTGAAGTGCAAATCTAGGAAAACAGGATTGTACAGCTCTAAACTACATTGAGGTGCTATATGCTGTGTTTGGGAGAGTCGAAAAACGTTCTAACTTAATGTTTAAGTTTGAACATACCTATCAATATAAAAGATAGAAATTGTCCGACTACATAATCTTAGTGGACGAGAACCTACACCAGATCATCCAGAAGAAAGGAATACACCCAAGAAATGTTTACAAAGTCAGGTTTTACCAAGTTCTACAAGAAGCTCATCCCATGGTCTAGAAGTTTCTCCTGAAGAGTTCAAATAGCACTCCCACTTACCCAGAGTTGGTGAGAAGCTTTGATGGAGGAGAAAAGTAAAGACTCTAACACCAGGGCAAAGCAAATGCTCAAGAAAGAGAAGGTTCTCATATGTCCTGTTCAGATGGAATACTACATCTCATCTCAGAGGATGAGGATAACGAGTCAGTATATGAGACAGGCACTGAGCTGTCAAGCGAGACACCATCCTAAGTGTCAACTGATTGGAAAATGCAAGATCTGCTGGTGCAAACTCACCTAGAGTTTTGTTGTTATAAGGATTCACACTATGCAAGCTTGTTGCTCCTTTATTCTCTCTCTCTCTCTCCAGCTGGTCACAGTGTGGTTTCCTGACGAGTGCTGAGAATCCAGTTATTTGGGGTTTTGGATCAAGCAGTCTATAACAGAGCATGTATTGACTTCTCAAGACATTGAGATTCACATACATTCTGGTAAGCGCATATACAGTATATTGTCAAAAGTATTGGGATGCCTGCCTTTACACACCCATGACCTTTATTGGCATCCCAGTCTTAGTCCATGGGGGTTCAATCTTGAGTTGGCTCCCCTTTGCAGCTATAACAGCTTTAACTCTTCTGGGAAGACTGTCCACAAGGTTTAGGAGTGTGTCTATGGGAATGTTTGACCATTCTTCTAGAAGCGCATTTGTGGGATCAGGCACTAATATGGACAAGAAGGCCTGGCTCGAAATGGCCGCACTAATTCATCCAAAAGGTGTTCTATCGAGTTGAGGTCAGAACTCTGTGCAAGCCAGTCAAGTTCCTCCACCCCAAACTTGCTCATCTATATCTTTATGGACCTTGCTTTGTGCACTGGTCTAAATCATTTGGTGGAGGGAGGATTGTGGTGTGGGGTTGTTTTTAGGGGTTGGGCATGGCCCCTTAGTTCCATTGAAGGGAACTCTTAAGGTGTCAGCATACCGAGACATATTGGACAATTTCCAGCTCCCAACTTTGTGGGAATGGTTTGAGGATGGCTTCTTCCTGTTCCAACATGACTGGGCACCAGTGCACAAAGCAAGGTACATAAAGACATGGATGAGCGAGTCTGGGGTGGAGGAATGTGACTGGCCTGCAAAGAGTTCTGATCTCAAGCCAATAGAACACCTTTGGGATGAATTAGCATGGAGACTGTGAGCCAGGCCTTCTTGTCCACATCAGTGCCTGACCTCACAAATGGGCTTCTGGAGCAATGGTCAAACATTCCCATAGACACACTCCTAAACCTTGTAGACAGCCTTCCCAGAAGAGTTGAAGCTTTTATAGCTGCAAAGGGTGGGCCAACACTAAGACTGGGATGCAATTAAAGTTCATATGCATGAAAAAAGCAAACATCACAATACTTTTGACTATATAGTGTATGTGCAAAGGCACTGGGTGTTTCACATATAAAAGCATTTGAATAACACTTCACGATGGTGGATACAAACCTTACACTCTTTCAAGGGAATTTGTTTAATATTTGGACTTTATATCATTCTATTTATTTTATTCATGTTTAAATATTGCACTTGTTTTTTTATGTGCATGGCATATGTTTTATTCAATATCTTTAAGGTATGCCCTGTACCTATTTGTGTTCTGCTGCTGTTTTTCTTTTTATTTGTAGTATTTTTTGTCTGGTAATTTTTGTCTTAATTTTGCAAGACAATTTTGAAGTGATAGAGGTTCAGGCGAATATGCAGAAATCTCTCACTGATGTGCAAGCGGCAGTGTTTACTTTGTTGCTAAATAAAAAAGAGCTAGGGGAAGTTAAGTCAGAGTCACACACCACTCCTTTCTAGAAATAAATGTCCCAGTTGTGGCAAAACTGGACACTTCAGAATGCAATACCCATAGAGAATAACTCTGCCTGACACCATAGTAAATGTCTTGAAGAAGTTATAGAAGCTTCTATCTGGAAGTCCTGAAGGTGCCACAGAAGAAGCTAGTTGGAAAGGCTGCGAGAAACTTTAGAGGGTCACAGGGAAGAAGTCAACTGGGCTCCCATATTGACAGTCAGCTCAAAATTCAGAGACCGAGCAAATTTCAAACTCACTGCTCTTGACCTCAGGCAGACAGTAACGGAAAGACAATGCATACCATTCTCCCACAACTTCAACAAAGCCCTTGACACCCCAGAAAAAGGAAGTCAAAAAAGAAAAAAGTACAAATATAGACTGCTGAACCCACTCCAAGCAAGTTTCCTGAAAAGTTAGTAGGACCTTGTCCCACCATGCCAGTCCAAGTAGAAGACACGTATACAAAGGCCCTTCTGGATACAGGAGCACAGGGATTTTTCGACAAACACCTCAAACACCTACCCCTACAGAAGATGGAAGAGCTAGAATTTTGGGCTCTTGGAACTTAGATTTTCCCCTATGCTCTAGCGGAATGAGTGGGATTGTTGTGACGATTAGATAGAGGTGAGAAGATATTGCAATCACGGCAAGTAGCATGTCTTCAAGCTTCAGACAAGCTCAACTGGAATCAACAAGGGCCTTTTGTTGTTCTTGAAGCCGATTCTTGAGGTAAGGACACAGGGGTGGAGGTAATCCCTGAAGAAGCATCGGCTAGGGCTTTACATCAAAGTTAAGGGAAGATTGGACAGGGAAATGTCCTGGTGATGATAAACCACTTCACTCGGTATACCCAGGTGTTGTCAACTAAAGACAAGCAAGCATCTACTGTGGCGTGGTAGAGAAGTTCTCCATAAACATATTTACTCTGACCAATGGAGAGACTTTGAGAGTAGGCACAATAAGAGATTGTTAGACCTATTAGGCATTCAGAAGTCCAGAGCAACTCCTTACCCCCAGCAAGGAGACCCACAGCCAGAGCAATGCAATTGCACTCTGATAGATATGCTCGGGATGCTCCCAGAAGATAAGCAGTATCATTGGAGCCGGTGTCGTGTCGAATAATGCCCTCCGTCGGATAGTGCCCCTGACGGACTGCGCATGCTCCGTAAGTGACGTCACTCCAGCTGATTTCTCCGATCAGCTGGGGTTGGCGCGTGCGCAGTCCGTCGGGGGCACTATCCGACGAGAGACAGAGCGGGGAAGAATCTAATGTCAGATTCTGACTCGCTCTGTAGCGCGTGCGCAGTCCGTTGGGGGCATTTCTCGATGAGAGACAGAGTGGGAAGAATCTAATGTCAGATTCTGACTCGCTCTGTAGCGCATGCGCAGTCCGTTGGGGGCATTTCTCGACGAGAGACAGAGCGGGAAGAATCTGATGTCAGATTCTAACTCGCTCTGTACGATCAGTACTCATATGGGACACATTAAAGGGGCACTCTGGAATACTACGATCAGTACTCATATGGGACACATTAAAGGGGCACTCTGGAATACTACGATCAGTACTCATATGGGACACATTAAAGGGGCACTCTGGAATACTAAAGGGGCACTCTGGAATACTAAAGGGGCACGCCGACTGCAATAATAAAAGGGCACTCTGGAATACTAAAGGGGCACGCCGACTGCAATAATAAAGGGGCACTCTGAATGCAATAATAAAGGGGCACTCTGACCGTGGGTCATAAAGGAGCTATGTGACTGGGACACATAAAGGGGCACTCTGATAGGGACACTGATGTAAAGGAGGACTCTAACGGGGACACTGGATGTAAAGGGGAACTCTGACGGGGACACTGATGTAAAGAGGGACTCTGACTGGGACACTGATATAAAGGGGGACTCTGATGGGGACACTGGATGTAAAGGGGGACTCTGACTGGGACACTGATATAAAGGGGAACTCTGATGGGGACACGGATGTAAAATAGGACTATGATAGGGAAGCACTGGATGTAAAGGAGCACTCTAATGGGGACACGGATGTAAAGGGGGACTCTGACGGGGACACTGATGTAAAGGGGAACTCTGACTGGGACACTGATATAAAGGGGGACTCTGATAGGGAAGCACTAGATGTAAAGGAGCACTCTAATGGGGACACGGATGTAAAGGAGGACTCTGACAGGGACACACTGGATGTAAAGGAGGACTCTAATGGGGACACTGGATGTAAAGGGGGACTCTGACGGGGACACTGATGTAAAGGGGAACTCTGATGGGACACTGATGTAAAGGGAGACTCTGGGACACTGATATAAAGGGGGACTCTGATAGGGAAGCACTGGATGTAAAGGAGCACTCTAATGGGGACACGGATGTAAAGGAGGACTCTGACAGGGACATACTGGATGTAAAGGAGGACTCTGACGGAGGCACAGACACAGGCCAAATTACAGCGGGGGGACATGAACTGCATGACGGCGGGGACACAGGGTGGATGACGGCAGGGACAGGGGCTGAATGACGGCGGGGACAGAGGCTGAATGACAGGGGGAAACAGGCTGCATGATGAGGGACACACTGATGAGGCACAAATGAGGAGGCACTCATTGGCATGATTTAGGCACAGATGGGCATGAGACACAGGTGGGCATAAATAGGGCAGAGATGGGCATGGATGAGGCAGAGATGGGCATGGATGAGGTAGGGGCGGTGCCCATCGGTGTGTACAGCGTGCAAGGAGAGAGCTAAACCAGACATGCAGCGGTCTGTTGACAAATGATCGCTCTGTCATTGGATGGAGTGATCACATGGTAAGTGGCCCCTGTCGTTGGCCCTTTAACACAATCCGTGGGAAGTGCGATTCGGATGTCTCTGTACACCCTCCCAGAATAGGCCGACCATGCTGTAGCCATCATTGGGCTATGCCCTGGTCGACAAGTAGTTAATCCCCATAGTCTTAGCTATCCGATATTACCCGTAAAGCGGGCTTTGCATTACTTATGTTCTGCAATATTTGGCCAAACTCAATCACCATGCCAGTCTCTGTGAAAATTAGGCGTTGCCCCCAAAAATGTGTGTGGCTACTGGAGGTCCTCTAGTATAAGTTTGCCAAGTATGGTGCCCTGAACCCCCGTGGTTTGGGCTCTACATTTATAGTAGCTTGGCCTGCTATGTTAATCTATTGCAGAGTCTTAGTCTGGAAATTTGAGGGGCTACAGCTAGGACCCCAAATGAGTCCGGGGGCCATATTTGGCACAGAGGTAGGGGGGTCCTTCCTTTACCACCCCAAACATTTTGGTGTTTGTTAGCTCAAAATTTCCTGATCAACTTTTTCTAGGGCCCCTTGAGAGTATGTGGCCCCCGGGCCATACGGCACAGCAGGGAGTGCTGGATACCATAGGACTATTCTGCGGTGGTCAGCTGAAGTCTACCCCAATGCAGGTCCCTGTGAAAATAAAGCATTGGCCCCAAACAAATGTATGTGCCAAATTTGGTGCCCCTGAGCACCGTGGTTCGGCTACCACAGGGCCCTACATTTAAGCTAGCCTGGCCCGTTATGTTAATCTATGGTGCAGCCGTGATCGGGAATTTGAGGGGCCACAGATCGGGCCCCAAATTAGCCCAGAGGCCCAGAGGTAGGGAAGGTCTTCCTTTACCACCTCTACATTTTTGAGGTCGCTAGCCTGAAGTTTTATGGTCAGCTTTTTAGGGGGCCCCTTGGGAGTGTGTGGCCCTCGGGCACTAATGCGGAGTGGGGATTGGTGAGTACTGCAGGAATCTCTGGACTCTTAGCTATTTAACAATATTTGCAGAGCCTGGCTCTGCAGTTCCTATGTCCTGCGGTGGTTGGGCAAATTCCACCCCCATGAAGGTCCTCATGAAAATTAAGCATTGGCCCCAAAAAAATGTTGTGGCCCCTGGGGGTCCTCTAGTAACCCTATACCAAGTTTGGTGCCCCTGGGCAACATCGTTCCGCTACCGTGGGGCCCTAGATTTAGGCTAGTTTGGCCTAGCCTATGGTAATATATGGCGCAGTAGGGAATTTTGGAGGGGCCACAGCTTGGGCCCCAAACATGTTCAGGGAACCTGGACTCTTTCAGGGCCTGGGCTGTGGCCCCTCAAATTCCCACCCACATCAGAGTCATGGATTAACATAGCGGGCCAATGTATCATAAATTTAGTGCCCTGTGGTACCCAAATCACGGGGGATATGGTCACCAAACTTGGTACAGGGATACTAGCTGACCCCCAGGGTCACACACATTTTTTTTGTGGACGATGCCTAATTTTCACGAAGACTGACATGGGCGTCAAATTTGCACAAATACTGTAGAACATAGGTACCAGTGAGCCCTGCTCCGCAGGTAACATTGGATAGCTAAGAATATTGAGATTAATATGGTTTCCAGCAGTCCCTTCTCCACGGTACTGCCACACACCCCCAAGAGTCCCCTGAAAAAGTTGACCAGAAAATTTTAGGCTAACTACTCCAACATTTTCAGAGTGGTAAAGGAAGATCTCCCCTACCACTGTGCCAAATATGGTCCCCTGGACTTGTTTGGTGCCCGAGCTGGGGCCCTGCAACTGTGCCCACTCGAAGATTGCCATACAGCACCAAGCTTACCTAAATTATGGGCCTAGTGGTACCTGAACCCTGGTGGCTAGGGGCCTCAAACGTGGCAGGGGCCACATGCTTTTTTCAGGACCAATGCTTAATTGTTACAGGGACCTGCATAGGGGTCGATTTGGCTAACCACTATGGAATACAGGAACTGCAGAGCAGCGCTACACAGATACTGCTGAATAGGTAAGAGTCCAGCTAAGAGTCCAGCTAAGAGTCCAGGGATTCCTGCGATATCCAGCACTCCCCCCTGCATGATACGGGCCGAGGGCCACAAACTCTCAAGTGGCCCTGGAAATAGTTGACCAGTACATTTTGGGCTAGCGACTCCAAAATGCTTGGTAAAGGGAGACCTCCCCTACCTCCGTGCAAAATATGGCCCCCCAGACTAATTTGGGGCCCGAGCTGCAGTCCCTGGGGTGGGAACTTGAGGGGCCACAGCCCAGGTCCTGAAAGAGTCCAGGTTCCCTGAACATGTTTGGGGCCCAAGCTGTGGCCCCTCCATATATTACCATAGGCTAGGCCAAACTAGCCTAAATCTAGGGCCCCACGGTAGCGGAACGATGTTGCCCAGGGGCACCAAACTTGGTATAGGGTTACTAGAGGACCCCCAGGGGCCACAACATTTTTTTGGGGCCAATGCTTAATTTTCATGAGGACCTTCATGGGGGTGGAATTTGCCCAACCACCGCAGGACATAGGAACTGCAGAGCCAGGCTCTGCAAATATTGTTAAATAGCTAAGAGTCCAGAGATTCCTGCAGTACTCACCAATCCCCACTCCGCATTAGTGCCCGAGGGCCACACACTCCCAAGGGGCCCCCTAAAAAGCTGACCATAAAACTTCAGGCTAGCGACCTCAAAAATGTAGAGGTGGTAAAGGAAGACCTTCCCTACCTCTGGGCCTCTGGACTAATTTGGGGCCCGATCTGTGGCCCCTCAAATTTCCGATTGCAGCTGCACCAAAGATTAACATAACGGGCCAGGCTAGCTTAAATGTAGGGCCCTGTGGTAGCCGAACCACGGTGCTCAGGGGCACCAAATTTGGCACATACATTTGTTTGGGGCCAATGCTTTATTTTCACAGGGACCTGCATTGGGGTAGACTTTAGCTGACCACCGCAGAATAGTCCTATGGTATGCAGCACTCCCTGATGTACTGTATGGCCCGGGGGCCACATACTCTCAAGGGGCCCTAGAAAAAGTTGATCAGGAAATTTTGAGCTAACAAACACCAAAATGTTTGGGGTGGTAAAGGAAGGACCCCCCTACCTCTGTGCCAAATATGGCCCCCGGACTCATTTGGGGTCCTAGTTGTAGCCCCTCAAATTTCCAGACTAAGACTCTGCAATAGATTAACATAGCAGGCCAAGCTACTATAAATGTAGAGCCCAAACCACGGGGGTTCAGGGCACCATACTTGGCAAACTTATACTAGAGGAGCTCCAGTAGCCACACACATTTTTGGGGGCAACGCCTAATTTTCACAGAGACTGGCATGGTGATTGAGTTTGGCCAAATATTGCAGAACATAAGTAATGCAAAGCCCCGCTTTACGGGTAATATCGGATAGCTAAGACTATGGGGATTAACTACTTGTCGACCAGGGCATAGCCCAATGATGGCTACAGCATGGTCGGCCTATTCTGGGAGGGTGTACAGAGACATCCGAATCGCACTTCCCACGGATTGTGTTAAAGGGCCAACGACAGGGGCCACTTACCATGTGATCGCTCCATCCAATGACAGAGCGATCATTTGTCAACAGACCGCTGCATGTCTGGTTTAGCTCTCTCCTTGCACGCTGTACACACCGATGGGCACCGCCCCTACCTCATCCATGCCCATCTCTGCCTCATCCATGCCCATCTCTGCCCTATTTATGCCCACCTGTGTCTCATGCCCATCTGTGCCTAAATCATGCCAATGAGTGCCTCCTCATTTGTGCCTCATCAGTGTGTCCCTCATCATGCAGCCTGTTTCCCCCTGTCATTCAGCCTCTGTCCCCGCCGTCATTCAGCCCCTGTCCCTGCCGTCATCCACCCTGTGTCCCCGCCGTCATGCAGTTCATGTCCCCCCGCTGTAATTTGGCCTGTGTCTGTGCCTCCGTCAGAGTCCTCCTTTACATCCAGTGTGTCCCTGTCAGAGTCCTCCTTTACATCCGTGTCCCCATTAGAGTGCTCCTTTACATCCAGTGCTTCCCTATCAGAGTCCCCCTTTATATCAGTGTCCCAGAGTCTCCCTTTACATCAGTGTCCCATCAGAGTTCCCCTTTACATCAGTGTCCCCGTCAGAGTCCCCCTTTACATCCAGTGTCCCCATTAGAGTCCTCCTTTACATCCAGTGTGTCCCTGTCAGAGTCCTCCTTTACATCCGTGTCCCCATTAGAGTGCTCCTTTACATCTAGTGCTTCCCTATCAGAGTCCCCCTTTATATCAGTGTCCCAGTCAGAGTTCCCCTTTACATCAGTGTCCCCGTCAGAGTCCCCCTTTACATCCGTGTCCCCATTAGAGTGCTCCTTTACATCCAGTGCTTCCCTATCAGAGTCCTATTTTACATCCGTGTCCCCATCAGAGTTCCCCTTTATATCAGTGTCCCAGTCAGAGTCCCCCTTTACATCCAGTGTCCCCATCAGAGTCCCCCTTTATATCAGTGTCCCAGTCAGAGTCCCTCTTTACATCAGTGTCCCCGTCAGAGTTCCCCTTTACATCCAGTGTCCCCGTTAGAGTCCTCCTTTACATCAGTGTCCCTATCAGAGTGCCCCTTTATGTGTCCCAGTCACATAGCTCCTTTATGACCCACGGTCAGAGTGCCCCTTTATTATTGCATTCAGAGTGCCCCTTTATTATTGCAGTCGGCGTGCCCCTTTAGTATTCCAGAGTGCCCTTTTATTATTGCAGTCGGCGTGCCCCTTTAGTATTCCAGAGTGCCCCTTTAGTATTCCAGAGTGCCCCTTTAATGTGTCCCATATGAGTACTGATCGTAGTATTCCAGAGTGCCCCTTTAATGTGTCCCATATGAGTACTGATCGTACAGAGCGAGTTAGAATCTGACATCAGATTCTTCCCGCTCTGTCTCTCGTCGAGAAATGCCCCCAACGGACTGCGCACGCGCTACAGAGCGAGTCAGAATCTGACATTAGATTCTTCCCCGCTCTGTCTCTCGTCGGATAGTGCCCCCGATGGACTGCGCACGCGCCAACCCCAGCTGATCGGAGAAATCAACTGGAGTGACGTCACTTAGGGAGCGTGCGCAGTCCGTCGGGGGCACTATCCGATGGAGGGCATTATTCGACACGACACCGGCTTATTTCAGCAGTCGTACATATCTATGACAATGAAGAGAACAATGTCACAGGCTACTCCCCTTTTATGCTCACGTTTGGGAGGGAGGCCTGATCGCCAGTTGACCTAGCACATCCTCAGACCAAACTTTAATGACCTCCCATAGAGGATATATAGCCTGCTTAAGAAAGAATCTGAAAATGGCATACAAGAAAGCCCAGGCTACAACCTGGTGAAAGAGCTGCTAAAGGAATTTGGGTTTTCCCAGGAGGCATAAGCTAGCTGACCGTGGAAGTCTCAGCACTATGTCATCTGTAAGCAGTTGCCTGGATTACCAGTATACCAGATTCACCAAGAAGTAAGAAGAGGTCCATTAAAGGCTTCAGCACCGTAATCACCTCTTGTCAATAGCAGAAGTATTCTGTGTGCCTCAACAACTAGATTTATGGCCTACCCAAACTGCCACTCAAAGGTTATGCCCAGTGACTAGGTCTCAGCCTTTGCCACCAGATGCAGATGAAGGGGAAAGTAATGTGAAAGAATTTGTCTACATGGACTGGTTGTGCAAATTTACAATGTCAGGGACTGCCACTCCTCCTCCTCCCAGTGAGACAAATACTCGAACCCTCAGGCCTGAGGCTCTAGAATTTATACCCCAAAGCCAACCCCTGGAAAGACAAGAAGACCCTCCAGCCTCTCTGACAGCAGAGAAAGAGAGACTTCCCAGTCATTTATAGAACCAGAAGAAGAACTGGTTAGGAAAGAGCTATCCAACCTGAAAGAACAAACCGCAAAGCAAACTCTTTGGCCTCCTAAAAGGCTGACACATGACACCATAGGTGAATGTTTTAAAGAAGTTATTTTCACCACTCAAAGGACTCATACATTTATGGACATTATGGGGTTGATTTACTAAAACTAGAGAGTGCAAAATCTGCCAATCGGATTCCAACATTAGCTAGTTCAATTTGACAAAAATCTTGGAAGCTGATTGGTTCCTATGCAGAGGGGCACCAGAGTGTGCACTCTCAAGTCTTAATAAATCAACTCCTATATGTCGATAGACTCTACCCAAAGGTTCTCTGGTGGGGGAAGGGGGGGGGGAGTAGCCAGATGCTTGGCTAAGAATGAAGAGTGTGAGAAACACTGGTTGCAGGGGCTCTCTGTAGCTGGTGCCCTGCAGTGCTGAACTGGTTAAATGCTATATCAGCGCAAAGAGGGAGCTGCTGCCGAGAGAGTTCAAAAGACTGAGTCAGATGGGGCTGCACTGGGGGAACTGTAGTCCGAATGAGATAGACACTACTGTAATTATGAGATTTTGAACTGCATATCCCAGAGGGAGATTGCCAGGAGGGACTGCATTTCCTCGACCACGAGGATGCCCAGAAAGTGCAAATGGCTGTCTTGTGTTAGGAACTGACCATACAGCCATCTAGTAGCCCTATTGCTGCTTGCAGACACGACTGAGACTATTCTCATTTGCACCAACGGTACAACTGGGACCCTAATGCTAGCATGCTGAAGAGTAAGGACTAAAGACTGTCCCTTTACAGCTGCTACACAGAGACTTTCACCTATTATTGACTTTGCTGTTTCATGAGTTAATCCCAGAAGGGCCTTACTGTTACACACTGGCTGTGGTTTACCCAGTATACAGAGGGAGACCATATGCTAACACAAGAAGTTGGAGAAAGACCGCTGGCCAAATCCACATTACACAATGACAAAAATGAGAAGTGTTGCCTGTGAGTATCACAGAGCCAGTGTCATTATCAGTGCTTAAAGGCACCAGAGTTAATGCCATCTTCAATGCTAAAAGGACATTATCCTGAGCACTCTGACATAACAGTTTGACCCCACTGAGCTGGTCAGCAGAAGAGTGCATATTATAGACTGATGAACTGTTATGGCTTGATTACTCTTTGAATGGGAGGCAGCAAAACTCTGTATTTGAGGTGCATTTTTTCCACCCTTCAATCGCTCCACTTTTTGCTGCAGAGGTAGCGGCTGGGGGTGTATACATGCTGTGGCCTTGGCAGGAATGTACCTGCTGTCAAGTTTGGTGGACAGTACTCGTCTATTGCTCTCTGAAGAGCAATCTAAATGCAGATTCCTCTTTAAACAACAAAGGTGTAAACTAGCCCTTAGAGTGGGTAGAGCTCTCCTCAGATTGTCCAATATAGGGTTCAGGAGTAGTCGATTTCTACACCCATTGATTGTTATTTACAGTTGATTTGATGTGCCAATGCTGTTGTTTTTGCAATCAGGGTACTTTATATACATCTGCAAAATATATTCCCACTCAGCCAGGTGTGTCAGAAGGTGCTGGAACATGGGACCCAATACATCCAGAACATGAGTGGGTATTCACAGCAATCCCAGCTTTACCTTATCTACCAATCTATGTTAGAAAGTCAAAAGCCTCTACTCCTTTAGTAAATTGCCCCCATTTCATTCTCTAAGCACCAAGCCTAATTGTAGTAAGGTAAAATCTGGTTGAATGGCTTCATTTATTTACTAGCATAGTGTAGCTGTATACAGAAAAAAATGTGTCACTTTTGAAAACCCTGTGAATATTGCAAAAAAAAAAAAAAAAAAGAGTGCTGTCGTCATTTGGCAGATTAGAGTTTATTGCAAATTAGGCATAAACTGACGCAGAGTCCATGCCCCCCCAGTGTCTATATAACTTTCACAATGACTACAAGTCATAAAGTAAATGCAATAAGCATTCCAGCTATTGTTTTGTCAACAGAGTCTGCAATTTAGCTCGGCTGACTTCTTTCTACTCTTTTTGCTGGGCAACTCTATAAAACTCCCAAGCCTACTAGAATGAAATGGGAAATTATGGATCAAAAACAGGAAGACAGTTGCACAGAAAGGGGAACATGTGCTGCAGGTGACTAAGCTCAGACTGTTGTTCTAAAGAAAAAAATTCAGAATCAGAAAATGACTTTTAAGCATAAATGGTCAGATTTGTAATGTTTAACCGCTTGCCGACCGTGCACGACTATTTACTGCGGCGGTCAACCCCTCACAGGCAAAGCGACGTAGTACTACGTTGCTAGCCTGTGAGGGTCTAGGGAGCGAGCGCGCGCCGCCAGAGGCGCGCTCCCGCGCGGTCACGGACCCCCCGCGCGTGTGCCCGGGGGACCCGATGTCCGCCGGTCACTCGTGATTGTCCGTTAGAGCAGGAGAAAGGCAGGCGGCTAATGTAAACAAGCCGCCTGTCATTCTCCCCTGTGTATGAATAGTGATCATATGGTTCTACTATGTAGGACCGTTGATCACTGTTCATACACCTCAAGCCACAGCCAATCACAATTAGAGTCACGCCCCTAGGGACACACATAACTCCTCCCTCTCAAAAAAAAGTTAACCCCTTCACTGCCAGTGTCATTTTTACAGTAACAGTGCATATGTATAGCACTGATTACTGTAGTAATGTCACTGGTACCCCCAAAAGTGTTAAAAATGTCAGTCAAGGGTCCGATCTGCAGTACTGCAAAAAAAATCGCAGATCGCCGCCTTTATGCGTTTAAAAAAAAACAACAAAAATGACAAAAATCTTTCCCTTAGTTAGTAAACGCAATAACTTTTGCGCAAACCAATCAAAATACGCTTTTTGCTTTTTTTTTTTTATATCAAACATATGTAGCATAAAACAAATTGGCCTAAAATGTTAAAAAATTTAGATTTTTACATTTTTTTGGGGGGGGGGGGGGGGGGGATTTCATATAAAAATTTTTTAAAAATATTGTTATTTTTGCAAAATTGACGCTCTTTTTTTGTTTATAGCGCATGATCAAAAAATCGCACAGGTGATCAAATACCACCAAAAGAAAGCTCTGTTTGCGGGGAAAAAAGGACGTCAAATTAGTTTAGGTACAGCGTCGCAATTGTCCGTTAAAGTCACGCAGTGCCGAATTGCAAAATAGGCCCTGGTCAGTAAGGGCGTAAAATCTTCCGGGGCTTAAGTGGTTAAGGAGAGAAAAGAAAAGCAGTGTTGTCCCATCTATTTGTTGTTACATTGTTTGCCTGTAGATTTTGTAATTGCTGGCTCTAACATTTTGAAGTAGCATATACTGATCTGTATGTCACTGCCTACAACCTAAGTTGTGAAATTTGACTTGCAATGTTGCAAGCTGCCCGGACTCCCCTCCTCATTGGCTGAGAAAGCAGTGTGGCACGTTTGGCTCCGGCTGCTGTAAATCAAAGTCAGTCAGCCAATCAGGAAAGGGGGGGGGGCTGTGGCTCCATGTCTGAATAGACACAGGGAGCTTTGACTCGGCTCAGGTGCCCCTATAGCAAGCTGCTTACTGTGGGGGCCCTCAACAGGAGGGAGGGGCCAGGAGCACAGAAGAGGGACCTGAGAAGAGGAGGATCTGGGCCACTCTGTGCAAAACCAACTGCTCAGAGGAGGGAATTATGTTTTTGCTAAAAAAAAAAAAAAAAAGACTTTACAATCACTTTAGGGCAAAAAACATGTTTTTTTATATAGTAAGTAAGTAGCTCAGGAACAGGATTCAGGGGGAAATTAGAGAAGGCAGCATACACATGAAATTGACTCTCACACTGACAGCAGTGTGCAGCAGCACAGATGATGATGACACCTCACCGACACGTCCCCTTTTGAGTCACAGTGACAGACTCTCTCCATGCCAGGTGGTTCCTTCAGTCCACTCCAGTCCAAACAGCACTGACAGTTCTGCTCCTGGCTTGCCTTGCTCCCATCCTGCAACACTGACCCAGAGGGAGGAAGAGTTGAAGGGGTTAAGATACAGGTCGCATACAGTGGGGAGTTGTAAATGAAGTGGTTAATGTGCAGATGTGCAGGATAAGGGAGTGAAGGGTAAATATACAGGTCATGTACTGAGATAGGCTGGAGATCAGATATACAGGAGAGGAAGTGGTGGTAAAAGGGTTAACAAGGATTCTTGATCTGCTGTTGCCACTGATCTGTACTCTGATCTCGAACTGATAAATGACTCATTCATCGATTAATTACTCTTTCCTCTCCATTCTCTGTAAAGGTAGGGGACAGCTTTCCAATGTAAACACTACACGGTGTACATTTGTTATTGCTGTGATTGGTAATCACAGTGAGAACATGGTACAGAGTCACTCAGATTGGCTCTGTACACTGTTTGTGATGACAGCTAGGTTCACAGCCATTAACCACTTAACGCAAACCGACTACGTCGGCTGACTTTAAGTGGTTGTACCAGGGTGATGCCTCTAGCTAGAGGCACCATCCTGGTACTGTTTTTTAGAGCCGGCAGTCGGCTTTCCGGCAGTAATGACCAATGTGGCTTGGGAGCCGCTCTATCGTTACCACAGTGAGCGGGAGGGGACGCCCCCCCTCCCGCCGCCTTCTGCAGCTCTGCCCGGGTCTCCCGTCCCATTGGGAGACCCGAGCAACCAGCCGGCACATCCGCTGGCTGGATGGAGTCCTGATCAAAGCTGGATGTGGCTTTGATCGGGTCTCCGATGACATAACCCAGAGGTGGCGTCCATGACGTCACGTCCGGATTACTTGCCTGCTAAAGGCGTCAAATTTAAAAAGTGAGTGTATTCAAAAATGCTGTTTTCAGTATTTTGAATACATGGAAGTGTAGTGGAGGGGTCTAGGGTCTTTCTAGGGACCCCAGATCCCTCCATAAAGAGTACCTGTCACTGCCTATTGCTGTCACAAGGAATGTTTACATTGCTTGTGACAGCAATAAAAGTGATCAGATTTTTATTTTTTTTTTTAAAACCTGTGGTAAAATTAAAAAAATAAATAGGAAAAAAAACATTTATAGCCTCCCCTGTCGCCGTGAGCTCGCACAGGAAAGAAAACATATACGGAAGTCGCGCCCGCAAAAGAAATCGCTGTTCAAATTGCCAGAGCGAGAGCAATAATTTTAAAAAAGGAGCAACTCTCTAACTGGTAACAGTTAAAAATGTTTTAGGCATTGCCTATGGAGATTTTATTGACTGTAGTTTGTCGCCATTCCGCGGGTGTGCGCAATTTTAAACCGTAACATGTTGGGTATCTATTTATTTGACGTGTCATCATCTTTCACAATATACAAAAATGGGCTAACATTACTGTTTAGCAGTGGCGGGTGGTGCTCAAAATTTTTTTTGGGGGGGGGGGGGGCGCAAACAGAAAAATGTAATAGGCATTGCTTTGCGGCAAAAAACGCTGTAAAAAATTGCGTGACTTTGAGGTCACAAAAGAGTGAAAGGGGCCTTCAGTAATTAAGGTATAGTGTGCCCCCTTTCAATGCAGAGAGACCAGCGGGACCCCTTTCAATGCAGAGAGACCAGCGTGCCCCCTTTCAATGCAGAGACCAGCGTACATGCCCCCTTCAATGCAATGACCAGCATACATGCCCCCTTCAATGCAGAGATCAGCGTGCGTGCCCCCTTCAATGCAGTGAACAGCGTGCCATGCCCCCTTCAATGCAATGAACATTGTGCCACTGGCCTGCCCCCTTCAATGCAATAAACTTTGTGCCACTGCCGTGCCGCCATCAATGCAGAGTTCAGTGTGCGTGCCCCCTTCAATGCAATAAACATTGCGCCACTGCCGTGCCGCCATCAATGCAGAGTTCAACGTGCGTGCCCCCTTCAATGCAATAAATATTTGTGCCACTGCCGTGCCCCCATCAATGCAATGAACATTGTGCCACTGCCGTGCCCCCATCAATGCAATGAACATTGTGCTACTGCCGTGCCCCCATCATTGCAGAATTCAGCGTGCGTGCCCCCTTCAATGCAATAAACATTGTGCCACTGCTGTTCCCCCATCAATGCAATGAACATTGTGCCATTGCCGTGCCCCCATCAATGCAGAGTTCAGTGTGCGTGCCCCCTTCAATGCAATAAACATTGTGCCACTGCCGTGCCGCCATCAATGCAGAGTTCAGCGAGCGTGCCCCCTTCAATGCAGTAAACATTGTGCCACTGCCGTGCCCCCATCAATGCAGAGTTCAGCGTGCGTGCCCCCTTCAATGCAATAAACATTGTGCCACTGCCGTGCCGCCATCAATGCAGAGTTCAGCGTGCATGCCCCCCCCCCCCCCCGAGACCAGTGCGCTTACCTGGAGCAGCCCGGCGGCGACGGCTTCCTTGTCTTCAGTCCCGGACACCCGGCGGGCGGCTTCTCCGAGTCCTCACTCCGGCGGCGCGTATTCTCTGGTCCTTCCGCTCCTGCCTCCTCTTCGGCCAAAGGCATGGGGTTTGCCATGCGGCCAATCAGGAAGCCGGTATTAGACCGGCCTCCTGATTAGCCAGGGGGAGGATCAGTGTGACAATAGCGAATTTTAATTCGCTATTGTAACACAATGGGTGGGCTCTGGGCGCACTGCTCTGCGCCATGGGACCACCCTTTGCATCACCCTATTAGAGCCTCTGGCTCTAATCAGGTGATTGAAAAAAAAAAAACAACATTAAGCTCCATGTGTCCGGTGCCCTGCATGCAGATTAGGGGGCCGGACGCATGGATGGGGGGGGGGCTGCGCCCTCATTACACCAGCCGCCACTGATGTTTAGTTTTTTTTTAAATGCAGTGAAATGTCATTTTTTTAAAAAATGGCGTTTGAAAGACCGCTGCGCAAATACCGCGTGACAAAAAATATTGCAAAGACTGCCATTTTATTCTCCAGAGTCTTTGCTAAAAAAATATATATAATGTTTGGGGGTTCCAAGTAGTTTTCTAGCAAAAAATACTAAATTTAACTTGTGAACAAAATGTGTCAAATATGGGCTCGGTCCTTAAGTGATTAATGGGAACTATGAGTGTCTACCATTTTGCCATTTTCAGATGTATGGTAGTACATAAGTAATTCTTCTGCAAATGCTGCTGCCTGGATGTCATTCTAATTCTCTTGCTTGAAAATTTTCTTAGTGAGTGACCCAAAACAAGAACTCCTGACTTTCACTTTCCTGATCTTCATACATTTCCAGGTCAGTGACTCAGAAAGTAATGACGCCAAGAGGTCCAGGATAACACCCAAGCAACTAGCATTTTTACAATGAGGTCAGCATTGGCAGTCGTAGTATTTTGCTCAAAACAGGTCTCCTTTAAGTAAATTTAGTAAGCTGCTGTGCAGATTGGTCGGAGGTTCTTAAGCTATCCCCAGAGATACCATACCCATGAAATCTGCTGACCCCTCTTCTCTACTGTTTTAACATCTGCACATGTGGGTGGAGAGACAACCCATTCTGGAAGGTTAAGATTGTGGTTTTTAGCGTCCTTCCTGATATTCTGTTAATTGGATATCCTGTGTGGTCCTGTGTCTGCTATGAATAGAGAGTTGCTTGTGAGGGATGGTTTATGTTCTCAAAATGAATTCAAATGTTCTGTGTAAATCTTCTCTTGCAATTGTAAATTGTTAAGTCTCTTTGAATTGTTTGCAAAGAAATGTTTCAAAATACTCCAGAGAGGACGAGGCGTAACATTTTAAAGGGATTCTGTCAAAACACCTGTGTGAGAAGGCATTCTCCAGCCCACAGGCTGCATACTAGTCCTGGGGGGTCGTATGCTAGTATCTACTTTAAGGGGAGATTTACATTTACATGCTTCATTGCTGTGCTTTAAAGCACACATGGTAAAACGTACATTATTATATATTGTGAAACAACAAGAGATTGGCCCGCGGGACTTTAAATGAGGTGGGTGCTAGTGGCTGGAGATAGAATAAATGGCACAATAGATATGTAAAACAATGTATATTTTTATTGCATTGCATAAACAAGTAATACGAATAATAGTAACATGTACATAACATAGCATAGCTCAATGGCCGTAATGACAATGTATACAACATGAACCATATTGAAACGTATATAGGCAAATATCCTGGTGTCGCCACTGAGTTTCAAAGGTAACCTGAATATGATATTGAAGTTCCATGATACTAGAGTCTGATACATAATGATCTGACGCGTTTCAGGAGCTACATCTCCCTTCTTCAGAGATCAATGTATTTGAGTATGACTACAAAAGAACAAAAAGACAGAAAAATTGAAGTAAACGTTGGAGAATATATAAAATATTCAAGTAAAAAAATTCACAACAGGGATAATAATGATTGAGAAAGAGTATGAAATTATATATTGTGGTAAGGTAGCCTTTTCATCATGAATGAGCTACCAATGCACAGCAACAGACCAAAAAAGGCACATGAACTCCTATTACATTGTACATGTGAAGCGCTACCCCGGGAAGGGCTGATGGATGTTGCTTATCCTCTTGCGCTGCCCTGACCCTGGGAACTTCCCAGCCCTTCTGACACTCTAGGTTCAGACATAATGTATACCCCTATAAATAAACCACAGACACAATGTAAACTGAATTCAGCAGACTTTCTGTATTAACCAAACAGGAGGTGCAATAAAGTGTCATTCAGCCAAACCCTGGGACAGCACCCAAGACTGGTTGAATTGAACACTCGGCAGTCAGGTATGTACAGAATACCAAACAGACAGTAATGAATACTAACACTTAAATGTGCAGGGTAATGATAGACACTGAATAAATGAATGGACCCAGGTGGCTTAACTATAGTGGGCTATGACTAGGAAAATGGACTGGCCTGCAAAGATTCGAACCCTCGGGAAAGATTAAGCAGTATTTGTTACACTTTCCCTAAAATGATGGGATAAAAGTAGTCCAAGTGTCATGCCTGAACACAGTCTTCACCTGCAAGTTTGAGCTCAAAGATATAAAACAGTGGAATCCTCAGGGAAGAATAGAAGGTTCAGCAGTTAGTAGGAAATAGAGGGAATGATAGAAGTGGCAAGTTCCTTTGCAATCCAAGTTATGGTGTCTGCATGCAGTGTGTGTTCATGTGTTGAATGTTACTAACAAGAAGGGGGTTTGGGCATGAGCCCACTCGCCAGATCTTGAAGATGGTCAACATACACAGGAAGTGATGCAGGGACTGTATATCAACCAACTGAGGGATAGATGAAACAGGTCAGTTGAAGGTGGGCTCAGCAGCCTGGGCGGACATCCGCAGCACGGTCTGCTGATCGCCAGCAGGAGGGACAGGTAATCTTCCAACATCGCTCAGTGATGCAGACCCTCTCAGGCAAGGACAGCGATGAATTTCAGTGTTCTGTTAGGTTGCAGTCCCAGCAGCGGGGCGGCAGCTCTGATACTCACTAAAGGATCCCAGGGAGAAGAGAACAGGCCTGCTGGAAACACTCCTTAAAATAGCCTCTCCCATCATCCAACTTCTTGCCTAGCAGCTTGCTGGGAGTCTGAGAGAGACTCAGGAGTCCAGTTATGACGAACACAGGACTAAAAATCCCATAGTTCTTTTCTTCCTGGTTCAGAAATATGATGAAAACAGTCTGAGTGCAGCACTAGAGGGAAACAGCAGCAATAGTAGTTGACCGGTAATGTCCCTGTATTCATACTATAATAGCCTGCACCTGGCTACACATGTATGTGCGTTATGCATTGGCTGCTACTGGGCAGCATGTTGAGGTGGCATTTTCAATCAATGGTATAGCAATACAACACAGTTGTCCAGATGCAATGATATGCGTTGTGGTAATGTGCACGTGTGAATGGGCCCTAAGCACAAGCAATTGTAAAAAAATGTAAATTTGAGCTGCACTGGTGACAGCCATGTGAACAACACACAGACAAGGCAATTTGCTTTAAGTCCTTTAGGACTGTACTGCAGTGGTGTGCACTGGAAAGAAATAGGACATGCAGTTTTTTCTCTTTTTTTTTAGCACAGTGTAGTGGTTTCCCCTGCAGGAGCTACTTGATATGACAGGTTCTCTGTTCTGTCACTCTTCAAACTGTTCGGTCCTCACTGACAAACCTGGTTATAGGTTGAAGACTGCTGCTGTGTAACTCATGTGTTACCACTCAGTAACAGTACACAGATAAAAGCCCACAAGCAACTGCATGGTATAATAAATACATGTATTATAGCAAGGGAGTTTCACAATACATGAATCAATAAACAGGCAACTGAACATGTTTAAAGATGCTGAACTAAATCAGGTGAGCACTGGCCTCTTGTATGGCAATTAGCTATACTGCAACAAGGCTAACAACATTTTAACTGGTATAAATGAACAGCAAAACCTAGCTCAAAAAGGCTTACTCAAGTTCACATGGTGCCTACAGCCCTTTAGTGGGTGTTGTACATGTTCCTGACAAGTGGTACTCCTGGAGGTGGCTACAAAGTCCCTGGCACTTAACTGTCAGTATAGGCTGGCTATCGTTGGCTCCCATCTGTACAGCAGCTGCCCTGTTAAGACTGTACAATGGATGGCTGATGAGCTGCTAACTAAGGAGCAGTCTATATTGGCATAAACTATCGGCAGTGAGGGATAAGGCTGGGTGGTTCTGCTCACCATTCCTGGTATGCAATAGATCAGGTCCAATACGCTTGGCAGTCAGTTGTCCCAGAAAGCCCAGTCCCCATGATCAATTCCTGTCGGCAGACATGGCAATGGGTCCCTCCAGCTTTGGGTCCTAGCATGCAGAACTTCCAATTTTTCTGTCTCTGGTCTCTGACATGAGCACTGACACCCCGGCGCTATGTTTTCACTAAACTGTATCCCCACAGTGGCTTAGTCCCACAGAACACAGGTTACGACTCTGTACTCTCTGATCCTCTGGTCTAAGCATAGCACTCAGCAGCAGGTCTGCGCATTCTCTCATCCCCTGCACACAATGCCCAGACCTCCAGATAATTTCAGGAAAAGTTCTGTCCTCTCCTCCTCTTTGACACAGGGCAGCCTAGGTAGTGAGATCTGCAGCCCAAATCCTCCACTGCACAGTGCTCCTTTAAAGTGTCTCAAACCTTTAACATGACATATGAACAAAACATAGCCCTCTATAGCAGTGTTTTCCCAACCTTTTTTTAGTTAAGGCACCCTTTAAAAACTATGGACAGTCTCGAGGCATCCCATTCTAAAATGTAAAAACTACTCCAATAGTTTTACATAATGCAGCAACATCCACAAGTCCAAGCAGGACACCCAATGTTAGAGGTGATTAATGGGCCATACACACTATACAATTGTCTTTAGATTTTTTCCTTCAGATTTACCAAAACCATATAATATGAGGTCAAATCTAAACACCTTTGATTTGTATGCAATCAGGCAGGCCCTTGCACTACATAGTTGAAGGTAAATTTAAAGTAAATCTGACCACAAAAGTTGTATAGTGTGTATCCAGCTTTACTCTTCCAAAGCAAATACACTTTTGCAAACTGGTACTGACTAGTATTCCAATATTTTTCTCCCTCAGTTTTTCTCCATCACTCAGCTAATGTGACCCCAACACTGATAGAGAGAGGCAGGGGAGGGTCAAACAAGGATGCTATGCATGCGACTGAAATCCTCCTTATCAACTGATGACTCCATTGGTCATTAGGATGCCGGCAGAAGGTTGTAAGGGAGCACAATGAAAACCTGTGACTTTGTGTAACTAAAAGACAGCCTTCATCCACACGCCAGTTTGTATACACTTTATGGGCAATTTTTAGGCATTTTGCCAAGGCACCCCTGAAGAAACCTCAAGGCACCCTGGTTGAAAAAGGCTGATCTATAGTGTGTAATTGTCTCAATCCAGAGCACTAAGTGTTATTTCTCTCTGCTGCCTTGTTCCTCTACAATCCTCTACAAGAGCCACACCTGGCCAGTTTTCCTGACACCAAGAGAAAAAAGATGACAGGGGAGGGAGCTCCAGCACACAGCCTGTAATTTACAGCTCAGCACTGTTTCTATGTGCAGTGTAAAGGGGGGGGGGGGGGATGTCCCTTTCCTCAAATCAGCTCTCACTGAGCTCTGCAGAGTGTAATTGCAGCTCCCTGCCCCCTGATTTTTGAAAGCTCAGACAAGCTGTATAAAGTTTGCACTTTGGATGTAGAAAAGAGAGGGGTGAAGATAAACAGGTACAACATATGTATAAGGAATTGTTTCATCCCTGTGTATCATCTGAGGCTAGTCATTTCACTGGGTATGTGCAAGGGTTTACAACCACTTTAAGTACTACATGTCCCATGATCCTCTTCCAACCATCCACTGATTGGTCCACTGCTGCCTCTCTGGGGAGGGATGGGGGAAGGAGCAGGGGAATGTTACACAGAGCTTCTCTAGAAAAACAGCAGGGAAGTGAGGGGCGAAAGCTGAATGAAAAACACAAAGCTCAGCGCTCCTCTTCCTGCTCTCCTAAAGACATTTGAGAAGAGGAGAGTGGGGTGGGGAGGGGGGGGGGGGGTCGAAGAGAAGAGTGGGGTGGGGTGGGGGGGAGCACAATCTGATCTGTCACTGAAAGCGAAAAAAAAAATAACAGTCTGATGCGTCATTAATAATGCATCCTTTGTGATGCAGGAGCGCTGAACCTTATGTGGATGTGTTTTAACGGGATGAGTGGATTGTGGTCCATAGTGATGCATAGGCACTGCTCTCTTTACAGCACACAGCAGTGGCCTTGGTATAAAGCATGCCCTAAAACTCATAACCAATTTTGCAGATCTGCCACTTTTGAATTTTGAGTCCACAATTAGCAAATAGTTTGTCTCTAAATATAACTCTTTGTTTAAAAAATGAACCTGCCCATTTACGTGGAAAAGAAAATGCCTATTTCAACGTTCCTTCTAAAATAAATAGTGCTGGTAGGCCACACATCTGGGATCAGGTCTCTTTTTCGATGGTCAAAAAAGCATTACTGATTTATTTTTTTAATTTTTTCCAGTTAAATTCCAGGAGCTTCTGTTACACCTCATCTCACTGACCAAAATCTTAAATTCATAATTTGCTTCTAATAGAAGCATTTGTCTGTGTTTAAAGGGATTCCCGCCCCTGGCTCTTTGCTCAGAGTGTCTGTTATAAACGTTCCATTGATTTTCTCAGTGTTTAACAAGGATCAATCAAAGGCAATCAATAGCTCTATTTGTCCAAATCATGGCCGGGTCAGAGACTACATTACGGAGGAGAAACGTGCAGGAAAAAAAATTGTTGATGGAAAAAAAAGATGACAAGAGGCAAGGATGTAATTAAACAGCATAGTGTTTATATGACAGCCGTAAGAATCACCCTTACATCCCTTAAGACCTTCTGAAGCTAAATAGTTCTCAATAACCGTTTGATGAAAACTCATTTTATTAAAGAATGTCATAGAAGTGGTATTGTTGCTTATAATGTGTTACCGACTTTGTTACTGTTATTATGCATTAATCAAAAATTAATTAGAATGTTCACACTGGACAAGCTATCCTGGCAATCTGATGATTTTTAGTAATTTAAATGAATGTTCTTACATAATTAATGCATTTTTTTTCTTTCCATTTAAATTAACCTGACAAGAGGAGATAAAATCTGGTACAGAGTACACATTGTGCTAAATTGTAAAACATTGAGAATTAAAATCCTAATAATGTTTTTGTGAGCTTGTTTTATATTTTGCTTGTTTTTTTTTTTTAAATATACATGATTGTATATAGGTCAGGGGATAGTTGTTTAACCGGTTCCGGACCGCCCACTGCATATATACTGCGTCAGTCTGGCCCTCCTATGCGAACAGACGTAGGGCCATGTCGGTTGCGCGCCGGCAGCTATGCGCGCTCCCGCCCCCACTCGGCAGTGGGGATTCCGATGCACGGGGCAGGCGGCTCCGATTGCCGCCTGACACCTGTGATTTCTCCCCGCTGAGAAAGAAGAACGGTTAGCTGTTGTAAACACAGCTGACCGTTCTTCTCTCTGGAATGATCACAGAGTTCCTGTGATACTTCTATATAGGATCACAGATCTCCATGGGCATTCAATAAGCCCCGTCCCCTTACAGTTAGAATCACTCCCCTAGGCTCACATTTAACCCATTGATCACCCACAGGGTTAACCCCTTCCCTGCCAGTGTCATTATTACAGTAACAGTGAATATTTTTAGCACTGATTACTGTAGTAATGTCATTGGTCCCCCCAAAAGTGTCAAAAATATCAGTTAGGGGTCCGATCTGTCTGATGCAATGTCGCAGTCCTGCAAAATATTGCAGATTGCCGCCATTACTAGTAAAACAAAAAAAAAAAAAAATGACATAAATCTTTCTCGTAGTTAGTAGACGCGATAATACGCTTATTGCAATTTTTTTTACCAAAAATATGTAGCAGAAAACAAATTGGCCTAAAATGTTAAAAAATTTCGATTTTTAAATTTTTTTTGGGAATGTTATATAGCAGAATGTGAAAAATATTGGGGTTTTTTCTTCAGAAATTTCATATAAAAAAATGTGAAAAATATTGTTATTTTTTAAAAATTGACACTCTTTTTTTGTTTATAGTGCAAAAAATAAAAATCGCACAGGTGATCAAATGCCACCAAAAGAAAGCTCTATTTGTGGGAAAAAAACAACATCAATTTTATTTGGGTACAGCGTCATACGACCGCGCAATTGTCCATTAAATTAACGCAGTGACGAATCGCAAAATATGGCCTGGTTATCATAGGGGAAAATCTTCCGGTCCAGAAGGGGTTAAGGCTGCGATTGTTGAGGGGCAAAAAAATGATAGAAATTGGTTTTAAAGCAGTTTTTTGAGTAGATGAGTTGCATTTCTGTTGACAGAAAATTATAGGGCATACCTTTATTGGTGACAATTCCTTGGTACAGTTAGCAAAGATCAAATATTATTTTGGTTTTTATCTCTGTCTGTAAAGCCATTGGGGAATTTAACTTAAAGCATTTGTTACACTGACACTACATATTCCTGAAATGTGCCTGCTGTACCATGTACTTGTATGAGAAAGTATCCTGTTCTCTTTGTATTGCTTCCTTTATGTGAAATCCCTGGAGTTCCTGCTAGTCCCCTTGCTTTTCTATCAAAAGCTGACCACACTAAGCAGGGGAACACAGCGTGGTAAGTTCTTTAGATATGCTTGGAATTCAGTATGCTCTTCTTCAATGATCAGACTTTTCCTGACCCCACTGCACAGCCATTCACTGGGAAGCTGCTTCCCCCCAGCTCTTATGCAGCAGAGAACAGAGGGAATGCTATCACTTATACAAAAGGGGAAAAAGGTGTTTACAATGTTTTTTTTATATTAATACAAAAATGTTTTGCCTTTAATTTCTATTTTAAACAGAACGGGTTGTTTTACATGGTGATACAATCACTTTAACTTTCTGTTCTGCTGGCAGGTTGGGCCATAGAGAGGGAGTGATCAGAAACAAAATCATATTCATTTCTTTCTTGTCCTGGTTCTCACCAGGTCAGAAAATAAAGGGAGATCTGCTCAATGAGGAGACAACAGGAAAAAAAACATGACAACCATTCTTACTCTTATACCACTATTTTATAAATGAACCCACATTAGGAAAATAAAAACGATGCATTTATTACATATTATCATTGGAGCCTGCAGAGCGATGCAGCTGTGATCAGTACATTGTGGGTGCAATGCACAAGGTTCTGCAGACTGTTTCCCCATTCTCAAGTCTGTACCCAGGTTGCGTACGGACCTTCAGTTATCAGAGTAGAGGAAGTAAACAATGGCCTTCGATGGGAAGTGCTATGACATCACCACACTTGATCTATGAGTCCTTCTACCACAGTGGCATATGGGACTTGACGAGACTGTAGGGACAAAGCCACACACAACAGCACCAAATTAAAAACAAAACAGGTGTGTGCAGGAAGACAAACCCGGTGATTTAGGTAAGCTGGGGGTGGTTTGAGAATGGGGGCTGACGGAATGTGACCATCTTTCATGTTACACCCTAAATATAGGGGTAACATTAATTGTGGTCAGAAAAAATAGATAGAGCAAACGTTTTTGCACACACACGCATACACCATAGAGAACAAAATAGTGGTAGTTCCAATTTTTATGTTACACAATATTAGCAAAAAGGTCTAGGAAATGCAAAATTTCCATAAAAAATACACTAAAGTTAATTTTAGGGGCCACAAACACAATATATTACCCAATTTTTAGGGGTAAAATATTAAAGATGAGGTTGTGCTGAGTGAATAGATACCCAACAAACCTTAACCACTTGCCGACCGCCGCAAGTACATATACTGCGGCGGTCAGCCCCTCCTGGGCAAAGTGACGTATAGGTACTCCCCTACCCTGCTCGTTCACAGGGCTCCCCGCGCGAGTGGCCGGCAGCTCCAATGTCCGCTGGTCACTCGCGATCTCCCACTGGAGAGGGAGAAAGGCAGGCGGCTGATGTAAACAAAGCCGCCTGTCATTCTCCCTGATCTAACTGCAGATATCATACGATCCTGCTATGTAGGATCGTATGTCTCTGTGGTTACATCAAAAGCCACGCCCCTTGACAGTTAGAAGCACACCCCTAGGGACACACTTAATTAACCCCTGGATCTCTAAAAAAGTTAACCCCTTCCCTGCCAGTGTCATTTTTACAGTAACAGTGAATATGTATAGCATTGATTACTGTAGCAATGTCACTGGTACCCCCAAAAGTGTAAAAAATGTTAGTCAGGGGTCCGATCTGTCCGCCGCAATGTCACAGTCCCGCAAAAAAAAAAAAAATCGCAGATCGCCACCATTACTAGTTAAAAAAAAAAAACAATAAAAATGACATAAATCTTTCCCTTAGTTAGTAAACGCAATAACTTTTGCGCAAACCAATCAAAATACGCTTATTGCGATTTTTTTTTACCAAAAACATGTAGCAGAAAACAAATTGGCCTAAAATGTTAAAACATTTTGATTTTTACATTTTTTTTGGAAGAATTTCATATAAAAAAATGTGAAAAATATTGTTATTTTTTAAAAATTGACACTCTTTTTTTGTTTATAGCGCAAAAAATAAAAATCGCACAGGTGATCAAATACCACCAAAAGAAAGCCCTCTTTGTGGGAAAAAAAGGACGTCAATTTCCTTTGGGTACAGTGTCGCACGACCGCGCAATTGTCCGTTAAAGTCACGCAGTGCTGAATCGCAAAATAGGCCCTGGTCTTTGAGCAGCCAAATCCTCTGGGGTTTAAGTGGTTAAAATTAAGTGCACCTGGGAAATGGTGACAAACTTCAGTACCCTATATTTTTCATAGGCGACTCTCTAAAAGCCTCTACTGGTCATTACTTTGGAATTACGCAGGAGCTCCCATGCTAAAATTATAGCTCTCTGGCTTGCGTGGCGATTATATAACATGTGTACCGCATATTTTTGTGTGTAGGTATCCTCAATGCGTATTTCCTAAATTTGTATGTGCCTGTATGTGGCGTGGAGGGGCCTCAAAAAAAATTTTGGAGGCAATTTCTGTGCTTGGATGTAACTTGAATTTTTTTTTTTTTCTTTACTTAACTTTTTTTATTTTCAATCGTGTTTATTTAAATTTTTATGGTATTGAGATACAACAATATGGTCAATAGATATATTCACAACTGGTAGTTGGATAGTGTAGCAGCCCCCATAGTGGTGGGGGGAAGAATGGTCATTAAGTGGGGAGAGACTTATATTGTACCCTTGTGGGCTTGAGTGGTAAGCACAATGGTTAAATGGTTAGAGGGGCTTAAAGTGTCAGGGGAGGTCAAGGGAAAGATGTATCTCCATGGATAGAATATTAGGCAGTATATCAGAAGATATTTTTCCCACCCACCATTTTGGTAGTTGCGAACCATCAGGTCTTATGTTGTTTGTCAATAAAATTAAAGACAACGATTAAACAAAGAAGCAAACAGATAAACAGGTGAACAAGGGATAAGGCATGAGAATTTCAAGTATTCATTACTAGTAGGTTAGACAGATTGAGTAATAGGGATGAAGATTGGAAGCTCTCCAGTAGGGCCGAGTTTATTCAAGGAAGGATATGTGTTCTGTTTTATGAAAATCGTAAGATCTACTGAGAATTCTATAAAATAGAGAAATACCTTTAATTTGTGATGCAGTCTGTTCGTTAAATTTTTTTTATTTGTTGAGGTAATGTTATTTCTACTTGTATGGGTGTCTTCTTAAAAAGATGATACGACTGTAGTGGGAAATCCACAGTGGGACAGTAAGGGGGGGTTTGGGACAATGCGATATCAAAACGTAAAGATAAAGAAGGAATTCCTTATTTATCTTTACTTTTTTGGTATCGCATAGTCCCAATCCCCCCTATTGTCCCGTTGTGGATTTCCCACTACAGTCGTATCATCTTTTTAAGAAGATTTTGGAACCTAGCTGCTTTGAATGATACAGTTGTATATACAGTGCCTTGCGAAAGTATTTGGCCCCCTTGAACTTTTCGACCTTTTGCCACATTTCAGGCTTCAAACATAAAGATATAAAACTGTAATTTTTTGTGAAGAATCAACAACAAGTGGGACACAATCATGAAGTGGAACGAAATTTATTGGATATTTCAAACTTTTTTAACAAATAAAAAACTGAAAAATTGGGCGTGCAAAATTATTCAGCCCCCTTAAGTTAATACTTTGTAGCGCCACCTTTTGCTGCGATTACAGCTGTAAGTCGCTTGGGGTATGTCTCTATCAGTTTTGCACATCGAGAGACTGAAATTTTTGCCCATTCCTCCTTGCAAAACAGCTGGAGCTCAGTGAGGTTGGATGGAGAGCGTTTGTGAACAGCAGTTTTCCATTCTTTCCAAAGATTCTCGATTGGATTCAGGTCTGGACTTTGACTTGGCCATTCTAACACCTGGATATGTTTATTTGTGAACCATTCCATTGTAGATTTTGCTTTATGTTTTGGATCATTGTCTTGTTGGAAGACAAATCTCTGTCCCAGTCTCAGGTCTTTTGCAGACTCCATCAGGTTTTCTTCCAGAATGGTCCTGTATTTGGCTCCATCCATCTTCCCATCAATTTTAACCATCTTCCGTGTCCCTGCTGAAGAAAAGCAGGCCCAAACCATGATGCTGCCACCACCATGTTTGACAGTGGGGATGGTTTGTTCAGGGTGATGAGCTGTGTTGCTTTTACGCCAAACATAACGTTTTGCTTTGTTGCCAAAAAGTTAGATTTTGGTTTCATCTGACCAGAGCACCTTCTTCCACATGTTTGGTGTGTCTCCCAGGTGGCTTGTGGCAAACTTTAAATGACACTTTTTATGGATATCTTTAAGAAATGGCTTTCTTCTTGCCACTCTTCCATAAAGGCCAGATTTGTGCAGTATACGACTGATTGTTGTCCTATGGACAGTCTCCCACCTCAGCTGTAGATCTCTGAAGTTCATCCAGAGTGATCATGGGCCTCTTGGCTGCATCTCTGATAAGTCTTGTCCTTGTATGATATGAAAGTTTAGAGGGATGGCCAGGTCTTCGTAGATTTGTAGTGGTCTGATACTCCTTCCATTTCAATATTATCGCTTGCACAGTGCTCCTTGGGATGTTTAAAGCTTGGTAAATCTTTTTGTATCCAAATCCAGCTTTAAACTTCTCCACAACAGTATCTCGGACTTGCCTGGTGTGTTCCTTGTTCTTCATGATGCTCTCTGCACTTTAAACGGACCTCTGAGACTATCACAGTGCAGGTGCATTTATACGGAGACTTGATTACACACAGGTGGATTCTATTTATCATTAGTCATTTAGGTCAACATTGGATCATCCTCACTGAACTTCTGGAGAGAGTTTGCTGCACTGAAAGTAAAGGGGCTGAATAATTTGCACGCCCAATTTTTCTATTTGTTAACAAAGTTTGAAATATCCAATAAATTTTGTTCCACTTCATGATTGTGTCCCAATTGTTGTTGATTCTTCACAAAAAATTACAGTTTTATATCTTTATGTTTGAAGCCTGAAATGTGGCAAAAGGTCGCAAAGTTCAAGGGGGCCGAATACTTTCGCAAGGCACTGTATATCATTTATTGGCCCCTTCCTTTTCCGAATGAAAACAGTGAGTGATCGGTACCAATCACTCCGGTGTCCATTAATCACTTAAGCAGTAACCCATGTTTACTATGCTTCAGTTTGTGAATGAGGAAGAAGACTAAGAGCACTTCCAATTCATTCATATGTGCAGCTGAGGCTGCAGAGAAAGGGACTGATAAATCTTTGTCCTCAGTCACTCCTGGCTGGGGGGGGGGGGCCCTGTCAGGTAGGCTGTATGGGGCCCGGTGATTTCTAGCAGCAGCCCTGTTAGTGCACATTGACACATGACAATGATCTGCCTAACGCTATCAAAAACACAAATCAGTTCATATTCATAGATCTAACTGGACCCTCAACATATTGGACTGCTCTGTCATCAACTCTTATTCAGATCCATTCAGAAAGTATATCAGCAGTTATCATTGTATTGGCTAATCACAAATCAAGCCTGTATGGACGGTCAAGGCATCATTTAATAAGAAAAATGAATCCATTTAATGAGCATAACTGCAGGAAATAGATGTTTGTTGTATACCTTTTATTGCAAAAAAAATGTTTTACAACAAAGATATTCCTTCTCCAGGTAAAGTATGTAAGGCAAGTGGACTACGTCTCTTTTTTCCACATTGCAAGGTCTTCTTCCATTAAATTAATCCATCTGTGGAGAAATGACTGCTCATCCTTGCCCTCCTCTCTATTATTTCAACCGTCGCCTGCGTCTGTTTAACATGTCCTCCTACCTGCTAAATGCCTCTAAAGAGAAAGTAAATATATTCCCAGGCATTCACTTCTACATGGGCTAAGGCCGTCATTTGAATTGGAACTGGGAGTTCTATCAGTGCGAAATTGCTGGTTCGATCTTTTGAGTCTAGTCAGACGGCAGGCAGGATAATTTGTCTCTCAGCTCAGGAAGAAGTGATGGAAGTCAATTTGACAGCTGCAAAGTTCCCTGAGGATTTCAGACCCGTAGTGCACCAAGCAGTGACAGACACGTTGGTTGCTTTGAATACAAATTGAGCTGCCGGCTCAGAATATTGCTGAGACTATACAAATGGCACATATTTCAGGATTTTATTACATGAAAAGACTAAAATAGCAGTTCCCATAGCAGTGTGGAATATCCATTCCTAGCACATCCAGCCCACCGAGACTGGATATTAGCCAGCCACTGCCGGCCACAATGGGTTATGCAAAACCAATTAACCCCGCAGGGCCTAGAGATCTGGGAGACAGTTCAGGTTAATTGGTAAAACCTTGTCGGATGTCAGAGCGACTGTCACGACGTGAAAGTTGTACGGAAGGTATTGGAATCCGGTTCTTGGTTTCAGTAATGTTTTATGTTAGCTGTTGCTAGGAGATTATTCAGTCTTCAGGATCTGGGATGGAGCTCCGACATCTGTCTCCTTTGAAGGGACTTATTCTGAAATATGAATTAGTCTAACAAGATAGGACTCAAATACCTATATGGAAGGGGCTCATTTTGGCCGTTTTAGTTTGTAAATCAGGTTTGTGAATTGACTAAGCTGTATGGGTTATTTTGACTATGTTCATTACTTCACACAAGTATAATATTTCTCATTAAAATGTTAAAGTTAAATTCACATACCTAAGTATCTCATAAGTGTACATTTGTTATTGCTTTGCAATATGTATCTAAACCAAAGAACAGAAATTTAATATATTGCCACTGGTGATAAGCTTGGGTTCAGTCCAAACCCAACTTCGTCTGAACCCACATGTTAGCTGTCATTTCTGGTCCAATGAACTGCTGGTGGGCGATAGACATGTGTGACTCATTACAAATCGAAATTCGGATGAAATTTGTTTGATTCAGAGATTCGGATGTATCCAGGTCTCTGAATCACAATAGCAAGAAATTTCAAATAATCTAAAATAAATTATAATGAAAACAATTAATTCATTTGTATTTATTTGTTTCTTTGGATGACATGATTTGAGTCTTTTGTTAATGTTTGAAGCATCCAGAATAAAGCAACGACATAACGAATGATCAGAAATTATATTGATCCAGTCTTTTTTTTCTAGTGAGCATAGTGTGAATACTCTGAGATTCATTTTTGAAATGCTTTTGGTATTGGGGTTGAGAGACCATTTGTTTAATTTGTATGTGTGTGGCACACAAAAAAAAAAGTCGGTTGGGAATGGGGGAAATTAATTTAACTTAATAACATAATAAATGAAAGCAGAAATTGTGAAAATAAGAATCGATTCGGAACTAATATGGGTAGTCTCCCAAAATAATGAATCATTCCAAAAGCAAATCATTCTAACATAACGATTATGACAAACAAAACCATTTACTTAACGAATGAAACAGAAACAAAACAATTTTTTTCTGTCATGCAGATCTCTAGTGGGTGATTCCCTGCCCTGCAGCTTAAGTACACAAAGGGCTGGAGTTGTTCTCAACATCATTGACCTAATATACCCGGTACAGGGCCATATTAGGTCAATAAAGATGTTTTTGACCTACTATGTCTATGAATCCATATTAGATCAATGATTTTGCAATCTTTTCTGCTTCTTTGTATACATGCAGTTGCAGGGCAGGAAATCTCCCACCTCTAGCTCATTGGTCCAGTAATGACAAATAGCTTCCAGGTTCTGACCAAACCCAAGCTCATTCCAAATTGTCACTTACTGGTCCCTAGATGTGGAGGGTACAATAATTTTCGTTGTTTGGGCTTTTTTTCCTTTATTATCAGCTGATGATCCTGCCCATAATACGCTTGTTGTCCCAGAGAGACAACACTCACTCACTGCACTGTATGTGTGAAAGAGCAGTGTTGTCAGTCAAGGACAGGAAGTTTGTTAGGACTACAGAACACCTCTCTCTCTCTCTCTCTCTTTCCTCCTCTTCACAACGTATGGTGGAGGCATTCTGTGGTCCACAGAGAACACTGAAAAAATGTAACTGATAAGAGTCAGTACAATGGAGTGTAGAGGAAGTTATCAGCTTACAACAGATGCAAAACTAGAACCTTCAGTGCTGCGGCAAGAAACCACGAATGGTTCCCTGTGAACCCTCCCTTCCATCCAAGTCCCAGGCTTCCAGTTCTGGGAGGGTATCCATGGACATCCTCTGAGGACCCTGCCTCTCGTATGCCCTCTGGGGGGGCGCATCCAGTGCATTCTGTGACAGCTGATGACTTGTGTCATTAGACTTGTAATAATTTGACTTGTTCAAATAAAGGTTCCAGTTCTATACATGCTAAGTTCCATCTAGTTTTGTATGGGGGGGGGGGGCATGCTAGAATATCTGATACCTATGTTCAAGACTGGAGGAAGCCGTATACTGACAGAAGCCCACAAGCACAGTGTTGGTCACGGTTCCGTTACATTGGTGGCAAGCGGTGGGATGCTTTCTGCAGTCTTGGACATCCAAACCTGCACCAGGATCTAAGGTCTGGATAGCAGAAGAGGAGAGGTACAGATAACAGCCGCCATGGAAGAGGAATTCGGAAGGAGGTTGTGAGAGATGCAGCACAGGGAACCAGTGTCAGAACAGGTCCTGCTAGGATGGTATGATTCTGTGCGCTTGGATCTCTGGAAGGAAACGCTAGTCCCGTGAGCAGCGCCACCAGGGAAAAATCCTCCCCTCCATCCAGAAAAGGTACTGGTCAGAGTATGGATTGCGGGAACTGTTTTTGGGCAATACACCATACAAGGAGCAGACAGCTGAGTTAAGCAGGCTGGTCTGGGCAGAGATGCAGTTGGATGAGAGCTTTAGCGCCCTCCAGCGGCATGTATCACAAACATTCCATTGGATAGCGGATGACAGCCCAACGGAAGGCTTTAGCTGCGGCGGCCTGGGCCAGTTGTATGAGAAGCTGTCAGGGGGCCCTAACTTTGGGAGCAATTGGGAGTGGTGGTTAGAGCAAATGATTGATTACTGAGAAAAGATTTTGAACATTTTGGAAGTGCTTTGGGCATTGGAAGATATGGAGTTTCTGGCCATTCAGAAATGGGAGCTGGAGATCGCCCACAGACGGCTGCTAGACTCTACTGGGCTGGGCTGGGCTCCCCTTGCCTGGAAATATCCAGAAGTACAAGCTGACAGTCCAGAAATCCTGGCTGAAGAGTTGGCAATGTGGCACAGTAATAGTGTGCTTTGCTCACTTGCATCCACATTTTTGGATGAGGAGGTCTTATGGCAGATGCAGCAAGTGCTGACTCACCTTGACAAACCTGTTTCTGCACAGGACGAGCTTGGACGGAGGAATGCATCTGTCCAGCAGCTGGATAAAGGTACGGGAGAAGAAACAACCAGCTCATCTTCCCAGCTGCAGTTTAAGGGCTCAGGAGAAGAGGAAGCCATCCTCATTCCCCAACCACAAATCACAGATTTAATTGACTTTTCATCAGAGAATGATTTGGATGATAGGTCACCTTCCAAAGTGTTGGCACTGGGCCCAAGGTCCACCTGCCGGTTCACTGGACTTTCAGCAATTCCAGAGACTGGGAATTTCATAGATTTTCTGCTGAGGAGGAACACCCAGTGAGCCTACAGCAGAAGAGCGGGCATCCAGGCATTGTGCTGCTGACCTCTGCCTGCAACAATTGGTGACCCTGGAAGATGTGTGCAAGGCCACTGACTTTTTATTTTACTTCCCTGGGGAACAGCTAGCATCACTGAGCTCTGCCCAACACCAACAGCAGCTTCAGCCTCCCTGAGAGAAGAAGCAGTTGATCTTTCTGCTACACCACTGACCGTGACATGGGATTTCCTGCCAGAAGCATCTGTGGAGGTACAAAAACCTTCTCCAGCTGAAGCGCTGACAACTGGACAGAGGGTCCAAGATCTCTGCCCCACACCTCTAGCAGTTCCGGAGGCCAAGGCTAAGAAGGGAGAGGAGGTTGTTGTACTCTCTCCCCAACACTCAGTAAGAGCGGAGGAAACTGTCTTCCCTCCCCAGCCAGTATCTGTGCACCTGGGAGACGGTAGACGAGAAAGGTTGTCCCAACAGCCAGATGAGGGTAAGGAAGATGGAGCAGCTGACTCCCCTTCCCAGCAGCAGACAGCGTCCCAAGAATGATGACACCAACCCAGCATAAGAGCTGGCAACAGAGAAAAGTGTGGCTGGCCTCTGCCCTCAACTAAAAAGAATGGCTTTCCTGATAAAATGGATGGGACTACAATCTCCACTTGTATACCCCAGGAATGCTGGGTAGTCGGCCCAGATCCCCAATGGCCTGACGAAGTGATCCGAGCCACCCTGTCTTCTCTCCAGCAGCTGAAAAGACTTGTGGGAAAAGGGCTAGTCCACGCTTCTCTCCAACGGCGGGTATGTTCTATGAGAAAGGCAGAGGTTGGCTGGGTGAATAATGCTCTGTTCGGGACAATTTGTTTGGGGTACTGTGTGGGTACAGACATTGGGGGACGGGAACTATGAACTAACTTCAAAGTCATCCCGTTTGGGGTCTCCTCCTGTGTTAGTCTCCTTCCGAAAGGGGAGAGATATGACGGGAGTCACTTTGGTTGGGGGGGCTCGTGGAACACAGCTTACCTTAGAGAGGTTGGGAAATCCCTCTCTCAGCCCCCTAGACCCCTCTTATGTGTAAGTCACCCTGTGTCTATTAGGGGCACAGGGTGACCAAGGAAATGATGGACAGGTACTTAATGGACACTGAGAATATGGTTTGGATAACTTCAAATAGGACAGTATTATTTATCAACCATATTACTCAGGAAACATATGAAGACTGTTCACACAGTCAGACTCATAGTAGATGCTAATATCATCAGCTCAACCACCTGTCTTCCACACATCATTGAATATGCTGATTTACTCACCTGTTATCTACTGTTGGTTCTGTGTTTACACTTACAATAATGTGTATTGTACTCCAGGAGCTCGAGGATGGCAGTCTGCTAGTTAATTGGCTCAGGTTGATTGAATCATTGTCATCTATTAGTTACTGGTGGAAAAGTAGAATACTGTTTGTGTTGGTTGTTCTTTAGATAATTAGTTCAAGTTAATTATATTTCCGTACACAATTTCATCTGCATATGATAATGTAATCAGGCACCTGACCTGGTGGGGTAATCCGATCAGGAGGGGGATGCCCATCCTGTATATATTCGGTGGGAGTTTATTCAAATAAAGGTTCCAGTTCTATACAAGCTAAGTTTCTTCTGGTATTGTATGGGGGGCGGCTAGAATATCTGATACCTATGTTCAAGACTGGAGGAAGCTGTATACTGATGAAAGCCCACAAGCATAGCGTGGGTCGTAGTTCCGTTACAGCCACCTATCAGTGCCACCCATCAATAGTGCCTATCAATGCCGCCTATCAGTGCCTCCTCATCAGTGCTTCCTCAGCAGGAATCTGAGTTGAGAGCATCTCTCTCATACAGCCCAGAGCCTGCACTGACAGTTCCCTCTCCCTCCTCCCTCTGCTCCTTCTCCCCCCACCCCTCTCCTCCTGTGTGTGCACCACAGAAGTGTGAAGCCAAGCAGCTGAATAATCAAATTCAGCTGCTTAGCTTTACACTTCCCACAGTGCACACAGGAGAAGAGGGGTGGGAGGAGAAGGAGCAGATCAACTCTCTCCTCTCCCATCCGTGTGAGGGAAGAGGGAGGAGGAACTGTCAGTGCAGACTCTGGGCTATAAGAGAGAGACGCCCTCAGTTCACAGCCCTACGGCCAGCATCAACACTGGGCCCCCCCCCCCCCGACAGTGGCGGAATGCCAGAGTCCAGTCGCAAGTGCGACCTTTGTGACCCTGGTAGTTCCACCACTGGCTGATAAGAATTTCTGGCATAATCAACAAGTATTTTTTGCCATTATTGAACTGATAATACAATTGCAATAGTATTTTTACCAGACCAAAGGGGAGCAAATAAAGTTCAATATTAGGGTTTACATACACTTTAAAGGATAGGTTCACGTTTTATAACATGTTACACCTATATTCAGAGTGTGACAGGTAACATCTTATTGCTGCAGCTGCAGACAGCTTACACACAGTCTGCAAGAGCCCTGGATTGGACATGTAATCTGCTGATAGCGGGTGCAATGCTTTACAGCCTCCCAATAAAAAAAAATAAAATAAATGCACATTGTTTTACCTAAAAAACACAAAAAATTGCCCACCCTACAAAGAATTCCTGTATTGCTGTAAAATTACAAATTATATATGAATGAATATTCACCTTGAAAACTCAAGTGGCTGCTGCTATACTTACATTAGCTCAAAGGAAACCAGATAATAAACAATCAAATACAAACACTTAAGCAGCACCCCTAATGACATGTTATGAGAGAATGATCAGAGGTATCAATGCATAAAGAGTCTTTCCAATAGATAGTGAGCAGAAGTCCACCACATGTGACAAAACCAGAAGATTACTGGGTGAAAAGGTCATCCCTGGACTCAAACCAGCCGTGATCCACTCCAGAAGAACACAAGCACACTGCAGGTGTGTGTCCCACTGCCTCTCAACACTTACCGTCACTCATAAAAAACAGCGCATCCTCATATGGTGTCTCCCCTCGCTCACTCATTGGATTGGTCCTCCGTTAAGGAAATTCAGCGGCGGGCTGAATATTTTAAATTCGGGAATTCTTGATATCCGAGATGAACACAGCCAGGCCCCGCATTCCATCTCCTTTAGACACAGCAGGCATCTTCGCCCACTGAGCAGGAGGCAATGCCCCAACCCCTGAAAAGCAGTGAAGACCCAGACCAGTGTGCATGGCTGGAATGCAACCACTGGGTTATCTAGCTGTCTCTTCTCCGGCCTGGGCATGCCCCCGACTTCACACCTCATACTCCAAGCCCACCAGGAACGAGCTAACCGGGGGATGCGAACGCGCTTGAGAGATGGCGCAGAGATAAGGGTACTGGATGCGCCTCTACCTGCAAAAAGATGTGCATTTTTTTTTTTATAAAGGTGAACTCATCTTTTAACGTTTCCACATGTTTCACTTTTACTAATCAGTGTTTTTTCACATGAAACAGTTTGCAAAATAGCAAACCTCAACTGGCTCAATTTTCTCTTCTTCTCATAAACACCTCATAGGACATATTAATGGCAGTCAGAAGCTGGCGATATTACAAAGAAACAATAACGAATAAAAACAGTGCGATAATTTTTGTACACAGAATTTTCCTTATATGTGCTGCCAAAACTGATAATATAATGAGAAGAAATAACGCATGTGGTGAATAAACCAGAGCTGCTAAAGCCATAAAACATCATGAGAATTTAAAATACTCTTTTTAATCAAAAGAGTTCATAAATTACTGCATGGGCTATCGTTTGGTGAAATAAAGCTAATATGTCTTATTCAAGAAGGCAATGAATGATACTGTGCAATGATCCATAGCAACCAATCAGAATAAATCATTTGTTGGTCTTACCTTAGTGAAATTAAATCTGATTGGTTGCTATCAGTTACTGTGTACAGTACTCTGAGCATCATTATCATTGTATTTTTACATAGTTACATAGTAGGTATGGTTGAATAAAGACAATAGTTCATCCAGTTGAACCTGTGATTGTACTTGTGTCAGTGTCTATAATCATTTCCCACATCCCTGTATGTTATGTTCTTTAGGATGCACGTCCAAGAGTCTCCTAAAAATATCAATACTTACACACTGACACCACCAATTGTGGGAGAGAGTTCCGCATCCTTATTGCCCTGACAGTGAAAAAACCCCTGCACAGGGGGGTTGAATTTTTTTATTAATTTATATAGTGCCAACAAATTCTGTAGTGCTTTACAAATAACACGATCCATTTACACCAGTCCTGTCCTCAAAGTAGCTTAAATTCTTTAGTTCCTACTTCATTCATGCGGAAACACATTCCCAAGGGCCATGTGATCTTCCTATTCATCACTGCCAGGAAAAAGGTTGCAGAGAAGCCACTGTAGGAAGGTCAAGGAATTCAGTAGTCTTATTACCATGTAAGCAGATTGAAGTAATCATTAGGCACTGTCCCAGCTGAGAGGGTTATGGTTAATGTTTTGCCCGCTCTCCTGATCATTTTGGTGGGTTCCTTTCTGGGTCTGGCCTACTTTCCCTCTGCAATATAAATTGGGACAGTGGTCCCGTTCAAGAGGGTTCCCTCGAGGGAGTTCAGGGAGCTGTCATTGGTCCCCGTAAGAGAAACTTTGTGAGCACAGTACAGCCTTGAGTGTGAGACATGCAGGGGATGGAGACAGAAGAAGAGACCTGTAGGAGTAGGAGAATGTCGCCAGTCATGGCCTGGAACAGAGACTTTTAACTTGCCTCCAAAGGACTTACCCTTAGGTGATAGAGCCTCTAAAGAACTATAGATACTGGAATGCACTTTCGCAGGTATTTCGGGGAAGCACACAAGACTGTAGCCATAGTTAGGGAGCTAGTATCGTGTTTTGCTTGTTGGACTGTGAATGTCTATTTTTGCACCTTTTCTAGGTTAAGTATTGAAATGTTGTCCCTTCCGGTCTGAAGTTATTAAAGAGGTAAATTGTAAGTAACCGGCACATGCACAGTTAACAAGTGTTTCTTTAACACATTGGGGTATGATTAGACAATCCTATACAGAGGTACGGAAGTTTGAGAGTTGAGTTGAGTGCATGTGTGGAGCCCGCACAGAGTGCATGGCTGGGCCCACTCCACTACTTGGGAGTAGTAGTGGAAAACGCTGGACAGGTGGTTGTGGACATTGGTTCAGCATGTCCCTCCAAAATGCTATACAATACTGTGAAGGTGCGTATTGTCACAGGAAACCAAGAGATAACTGAAGAACAGTTACAGTGCCAGAGTGCATGGTTTTTGTCCATCTCTGAGAGTAAAGGTCCGCCTTAAAGAGGAGTTCCACCCAAAAGTGGAACTTCCGTTTTAGGTAGTAATAACCCCCTGACATGCCACATTTGGCATGTAATTTTTTTTTTTGGCGGGGGGGGGGGGGGGGGGGGCGGGTACCTAGTTTTGACAGGTACCTGCTCCCACTTCCGCTCGGAGCGCCGCGGCGCCCTGAACGGAAGTTCTCCTCTCCCCCTCCCTGCAATCTTCTGAGACATGTCAGAGGTCCCAGAAGATTGCCGGCCAATCAAGACGCGCAGCGCAACTCACGCATGTGCAGTGGGTACCCGGCTGTGAAGCCACAAACTGTCACAGCCGGGTGCCCACACCAGTGATGCCGGCGCCGCCGAGACCAGAGGGAAGAGGATCGAGGCTTCGGGCGGCCGCATCGCTGAACCGTGGGACAGGTGAGTGAAAAGGCTGAAACTCCGCTTTAAGGTCAAGCAGCAGCCTGAACCTTGGGCATTGGTGAACATGTAAGGTGACCCTGTAATAAAGTACCTAATGCAGTCTAGAAGAACCCAGAACCCATGTGGGGTAAGCCTCACATGTGACCCAGTACTTGGCGCCAACAAGTTAATGGAAAATCATGGAGGACATGACAAACAATCCATCTACCCATGTAGGCCCAGCCCAGCCTGCCTACAAACATATTAGGAGAAAGCAATTAGGAAATAGTTTACTAAAATTAAAAAAAGGCATTGCACTGCTCAAAAAAATGAAAGGAGCACTTTTTTATTCAGAGTATAGCATCAAGTCAATTAAACTCCTGGGATATTGATCAGGTCAGCTAAGTAGTGAAGAGGGTTGTTAATCAGTTTCAGCTGCTTTGGTGTTAATGATATTAACAACAGGTGCACTAGATGGGCAACAATGAGACAACCCCCAAAACAGGAATAGTTTTACAGGTGGAGGCCACTGAAATTTTTTTCTCTACTCATCTTTTTTGACATTTTTTTTACTAGTTTTGCATTTGGCTAGGGTCAGTGCCACTACTGAGCATGAGGCGATACCTGGACCCTATAGAGGTTGCACAGGCAGTCCAACTCCTCCAGGATGGCAATTCAATATGTGCTATTGCCATAAGGTTTGCTGTGTCTCCCAGTACAGTCTCAACGGCATGGAGGAGATTCCAGGAGACAGGCAGTTACTCTAGAAGAGCTGGACAGGGCCGTAGAAGGTCCTTAACCCATCAGCAGGACTGGTAGCTGTTCCTTTGTGCACAGAGGAACAGGATTAGCACTGCCAGAGCCCTAAAAAAATTACCTCCAGCAGACTACTGGTGTGAATGTCTCTAACCAAACAATCAGAAAAAGACTTCATGAGGGTGGCCTGAGGGTTGACCTCCTCTAGTGGGCCCTGTGCTCACTGCCCGGCACAATGGAGCTTGATTGGCATTTGCCATTGAACACCAGAATTGGCAGGTCCACACTGGCGGCCTATGCTTTTCACGGATGAGAGCAGGTTCACCCTGAGCACATGTGACAGACGTGAAAGGGTCTGGAGAAGCCGTGGAGAACGTTATGCTGCTTGTAACAACGCTTAGCACGACCGGTTTGGTGGTGGATCAGTGATGGTCTGGGGAGGCATATCCATGGAGGGATGCATAGACCTCTACAGGCTAGCCAATGGCACCCTAACAGCCATTAGGAATCAGGATGAAATCCTTAGACCCATTGTCAAACCCAATGCTGGTGCAGTGGGTCCTGGGTTCCTCCTGGTGCACGACAATGCCTGGCTTGTAGCGAGAGTATGCAGCCAGTTCCTGGAGATTGAAGTAATTGATACTATTGAATGGCCCCCATGCTCGCCTGATTTAAAACCAATAGAACACCTCTGGGATATTATGTTTCAATCCATCTGACGCCACCAATTTGCATCTCAGTCTGTTCAGGAGCTCAGTGATGCGTTGGTCCAGATCTGGGAGGAAATACCCCAGGACACCATCCGTCGTCTCATTGGGAGCATGCTCCGACGTTGTCAGGCATGCATACAAGCACGTTGGGGCCATACAAACTACTGAGTACCATTTTGAGTTGCTGCAATGAAATTTCAGCAAAATGGACTAGCCTGCTGCATCATTTTTTTACTTTGATTTTTTGGGGGTGTCTGAGTTCAGCCTTCTGTAGGTCGATCATTTTTCTTCTAATTCCTAACACATTACCCAGTCCATATCCAGCATGATATTTTTCCCCATTGATATCTGATGTGTTTTCAAAGTGTTCCTTTAATTTTTTTGGAGCAGTGTACTTTATTATTGTGTGTACATGAAGTGGTACAGTAAGGCTGGTCTGCAAAAGCATCCAAACATTATACCCTGGACTTGCATAATAAATGTAGAAAACACCTGTGTTGTGAGTGTAGTACCATGCCTTTTCTGTAGAAACATAGAACTGTAACAGGTAGAAGAATCAGCTGAATGGTCAGACAGAGGATAGCTTTAATTTGAACTTAACTAAACAGGTGCAGAGTAGGCTTAACAAAAAACAGGGTCAAAATGACAAAAGGGTGTGCATGCAATAAAGAACCAATAAAACCAATTGTGAAGCTGTACAAATAGAAGCTCATAAGAGCAGAGTCTCTGTAATTCAATAGGGGCATTAGGTGGAAGTACAGGTCTCTATATGGCTCTACAGACACAGATACAAGAGGACGACCACTAGTTCAGTAAATAGTACGGTACAAAATCAGTTATTTGCTCTTAAACAGAATTTCTAACAATGGAGTGCAGATCAGTTCTGGCTACACAGGTGAAAAGCTGAAGGGATTTCTGGTTTGGCACCACAGATGAGTGTGTCTATAGAAATGTTTGATCATTCCTCCATAAGCGCATGTAGCAGAATTCCCAGCCATTTTGCTGGATGTGGGTCCGCCAGGGTTACCGCTAGCAACAACAGTACATTTAGGCATGTTTTCCAAGTGTGAGCACTGAGACAAGAAACAGTCCTGCATCTTTGGTTTTGTATTTATTTAGGAACTTGGATGGGAGAAGGGAATGAGTGGGATACTCCTCTGGCTCAAATATACACAATAGAATGGGACACTGAGAAAACCTTGACGATGGATGAATGCCGGTCAACGCCCGTTGGCGCTACTTGGCTCTGACTTGCTGTCTGTGTACTTGAACTGACTTCTGACACTCTCCAGTGATGCAAAAGCCCTTTGCACTGCTCCCTTTAGCCCTCCTGGCTGAGGTAGCTTAACTGTGAATATTACTGCAACTCTTAACTCTTCGGGGTCCACACTTGCACCCCCTTTGCTCCTCCTTTCTAATCTTCTACACAGGCTAGCTGGCTCCTGGATCCCTCTGACCTTCCGGAGTGGTCTCCTACCCTAGGCAGACCCTGGGGCAGTTTACAGTAACAACGACACTGCTTTCTTCGAAACTCCGGCCCCCACAGCTCCGCTTGGTCCTCAGTACATTGGATCCCTCTCTGCAGCTCAGCTCAACCCTCTGTCCTCTTAGGCCAGCCACCTAGGACACCCGTTCTAAGCTGACAGGAGGAGAGACAGCCATCACCTCCCTCCTGGGACTCTGCTTCCCGCCAAAGACAATCTGTCATGTGCTCCTCTCAGATTTATACCCCATTCCAGGATGCCTTGCGGCAGATTCTGCCCTCTCTGGGATAGGTACAAGCCCTGGTGAGCTATTGGCAAGGTTTCCTCCACTGTCCAATAAAAACCCTCATTAGATGCAGTGGGGAGACTCCCCAGCCAAACAGTCACACCTGAGGACACATGACAGCCTAGCTAAATAATTGCACCCTGCTGATAAGCAGACAAGGTCTCCACTATAGGTTACCTAACACCTACCTAGGAGGGTGCTACACGCATTTGTGAGGGCAGGCACTGATGTTGGACGAGAAGGCCTGGCTCACAGTCTCCGCTCTAATTCACCCCAAAGGTGTTCTATCAGGTTTAGGTCAGGCCAATTAAGTTCCTCCACCCCAAACTCGCTCATCCATGTCTTTATGGACCTTGCTTTGTGCACTGATCCAAATAATTTGGTAGAGGGAGGATTATGGATTTGTTTTTCAGGGGTTGGGCTTGGCCCCTTAGTTCCAGTGAAGGGAACTCTAAAAACATCAGCATATCAAGATATTTTGGACAATTTCATGTTCTAAAATTTGTGGGAACAGTTTGGGGATGGCCCCTTCCTTTTCCAACATGACTGTGCACCAGTGCAAAAACAAAGTCCACAAAGACATGAATAAGCGAGTTTGGGGTGAAGGAACTTGACTGGCCTGCACAGAGTCCTGACCTCAACCCGAATGAACACCTCTAGGATGAATTAGAGTGCAGACTGCGAGCTAGGTCATCTATTCTAATCAGTGTCTGACCTCACAAATGCACTTCAGGAAGAATGGTCAAACATTCCCATAGACACACTCCTAAACCTTGCGGAATAAATTCCCAGAAAAGTTGAGGCTGTTATAGCTTCAAAGGGTGGGCCAACTCAATATTGAACTTTACGTACTAAAGGCCCGTACACACGATACGTAAATCGGAAGGAAAATTTTGTCCGACGAACGATCTGCCGATTTTCAGATTGTTCGTACAGTACTTTCGACAACCGATTACTAATTTTCGGATGAAAAAACTGGATGTGCAGGCTATAAAATTTTTATTGTACGTCAACACAACTTCCAATTTTCGTTTCATTAGTACAGTCCGTGGTGTAAAGTCACACGGCCTACACTTTTACATCGACTCTGGGAATGTCCTCATATCAGCAATTTTTGAGACAGCGTGTTGGGTTATATTTTTCTTATTTCGGGTATGGGTGTACCTAAGACTCCTACTACCTGCCTTTTTAACTGCATATCCTTTTCTTTACAACGGACCCACCTCTGCCTCTTGGCAGCACGCAGAACGATTATGGTTAACTGGATTAACTCCACCCCACCAAATCTCTCACAGGTCCAACAATCTTTGCTGTCTCTATGCCAACTGGAAAGACTTGACGCTATGCTTTCCAACTCACGTACTACCCCGAGATTTTTTACCAGATGGACATCATTTCTGGAATATACATTTTCAGAAGAGAGCTTGACAGATATGATACGCCCTTTTAGATTCACTGAATGGTATTCTTCTAGGGACACGGCCGATTTTTTTGGCAACATAAGGGTTGCAACCTAGATAGGCTCAGGCTGAATCTTGAATCTCCAATCCCCCCCTTTTCTTCTGTTTTTTTTTTTTTTTGATTTTTTGTTTCTTTTTTGTTTTTTTTTCTGTTGTTCTCCCTTTTTTCTTCGTTGTCTATTTATGCAAAGCCTTGGAGTGTTTGACCCAAATAATTGGCTGCACTAACACTGCTTTATATTTTTTGTCTGATTTTGTATGTAAAAAGGAAAATAAAAAAAATTATTAAAAAAAAAGTACAGTTTTCGTCTGAAAAAAATCGTAAGAGCAAGACTAGGCATGCTCAGAAACTAAAGAACACATACAAAACAATTCAACACATGACATCACTTATGAATTAGAATTCTGTCATACGGGAATTTTCGTATGAAAGCAAGCTCTTCACTTTCCATATGAGACTAAAGCCCCGTACACATGTACCGAATGTCGGCCGTCTTTTGTCCGGTGCTGTCCTGTCGGTTGAAAAGTGCTAAAGACTGCACACGAATTTTGTCGGCCAACAACAGCCGACTGCAGAAGTGATATCATGTGATGGTTAACTTTCCGTGTGTTTTTTCTTCTCTGAACATGCCCAGTCTTGCTCATCTGCTGTTTGTCGGCCGAATTCTGTACTGACTGAGGAACAATTGGCCGTTCTGGTGTTGACCAACAAAAATTTTAAAGCCTGCACACCAGATTCTGTTCGGCCGAAAAGTCGCAGTCGGTTGTCGGAAGCATCATACTAACAAGCCGACAATCGGTCGATCGGTCGGTGGCCAAATATTTACGGCCGACAATCGCTACGTGTGTACGGGCCTTAACATGCAACAAAAAACGGACGACAGATCGTTCGATAATCTGATCGTGTGTACAAGGCTTAGGACTGGGATGCCATTAAAGTCCATGTGTGTGTAAAGGCGGGTTGCACTTTTGGTAATATAGTATATATAGACATAACCAGATATAAACCTTCATATCTCAATTTCTAGAAGAAAAAAACACAAGCTCACAAAATGTACGAGCCCCAGAAATATAAAAATATACATTCTTTCTTGATTCCATTGATTAAAAACTAGACTTTTTAATAAACTTTTTTTTTTTCCTACAGCCATTATATCATTTTGGATGTTGAAATCACAGCAGTTCCAACTAGTTCTAGCTAATCACATCCCATCCTAAAGTTCAGACAAAATCTACATTCTTTTATGATTTTAATCATGAGCACTGTGGAAAGAACTATTCTATATAAAACCAAAAGGGAAAAAAAAAGAGAGAGAAAAAGAAAATCCCTTTTTGGTTTCTTAAGCTTTCAAAGCAAACTTACTGTTTCATCTTTCCACTCAGTCAGCCACGGAACAGACAGGCTGGTCAAAATGCCTAATTAGATCAAACAGGAACTTGGCTCAGGGAGAATGTAAGAACGCAATGGGGAAGGTGGCCCAGATGGTTCTGTGATAAGGTTTGTGTGTCGTTTTTCTGTTACATAGAGTACTTCAGATTAAGATGGATTTCAAGTTCCTGTTAAGTGCCCAAGACATGGAATTTTCTATGGCTGATACCTCTTTGTGCCTGCCGCTCATTATAGCGCTGGAGAAAATTTGCATTTCTGTTGCAGGAAAAAAAAAAAACAACAGATTTGTAAAAAATTAGGGGAAGGGTTGGAATAACATTTATCCTTTTAGATATACTTGTGATAATCAACTTAAAGTTTGGCTAAAGGCAAAATGTTTATTTTTAGTGTTGGATAGAGTGAAGAGGGAATATTGCTGTCTATGCCCCTGTTATGCCTCGTACACACGTAACGATTATCGGCCGACCAATCGACCGTTTTTTGTCCAGTGTTGTTGTGTTGGTTGAAATGTGCTCTAGACTGCACACGAATTTTCTCGGCCAACAAAAATTAACTTCAGAAGTGATGTCATGTGCTGGTTTACTTTCCGTGTGTTTTTTCTTCTCTGAGCATGCCCAGTCTTGCTCATCTGATTTTTGTCTGCCGAAATCTGTACTGACTGACGGAAAATCGGCCGTTGTGTTGACGGCCAACAAAAATTTTATAGCCTGCACACCAGATTTTATTTGGCCGAAAAGTCGGAGTCGGTTGTTGAAAGCATCATACTAACAAGCCGAAAATCGGCCGATCGGACGTTGGCCGAAAATTCCCGGCCAATAATCGATGCGTGTGTACGGGGCATTAGGGAGAATCCTCCTCTCTATTTGTCCTATTTGCTCTTAACACCAAGAGTAAAAGTTAGAGCCCCTTCACAATGAGGCGCCTGAAAACTGCCCATAAAACTCTGAGCGCTTTTGCAGCGCTTTTAAGGCGTTAGTGGTGCACTCTTTTTTATAGACACATGACTCAAAAACTGCTTCAAGAACCGCTTGGAGGAGCAGTTTTCAGGTGCTTTTAAAGGCGCTTCCCATTCATTTCAATGGAGAGGAAAGTTTTTGAAGGGCTTTGTTTTAGCACTCAAAACATGCTCCAAGGATGCTGCTTGCAGGATTTTTTTCACTGCCCCGCCAGTGCACTGCCCCAGTGTGAAAGCATTTATTGGTTTCAACGGGATTAGGATTTCATGAGCTTTTCAGGCACTTTTTTTTTTTTTTTTAGCTCCAAAGCGACAGTGCGAAAGGGCTCTGAAAGAAAATCAAAAATTTTAGGTTGTCACCAGAACAGGAATGGGGGGGGGAGGGGGCTCAGTTCTAAAGTAGAATTCTATGTTTAATTTGACTTTAAGAGCCCTTTCACACTAAGGCGTTTCTAAACTATTGCAGCACCAGAAATTCAGAGATAAGAAGATGATAGGCATCCCTGCACAGAAGATTTCCCCAGTATCTAGCTGCCTGCACAATGTGGGACAACCTTCATTACAGGTAAGTGATGTGGCTAAAAGTTTAGAGATTTTTTTGTTAAAATTTAGCTTTAAAGGCTGATCCACACTAGTGCAATGCCAGACATTGTATGTGATTCGCACCACATTGCTGTGCAGATCACATGCAATATCTGTGCGATGCAAATTCAGCCAAACTGTATGGCTGAATTTTCATCGCATTCAGGACCAAACTCGTGCAGGACCCTTTTTTTGTCCACAACAGAATCGGATCGCATGGCTGTTTACCCCCCATTTGATACGATTCCTCCCCAACTTCACAGTTCGCACTGCGTTCTACGAACCGATTTGGGGGTGTCATTAACTGTATATTGGCACCTGCAGTGGTTCACAGAGCACAGAGTGAACTGCCTGCAATTATGCCCAAAAAAAATGCCCAAAAAAACGCCTGCAACAAAAACGCCCAGGTATGTTGTTGCAGGCGTTTTTTTGGGGCATTTTTTAGGCGTCTTTGGAGGCAGGCATAACATCTGAACTTCTGTATAGGGGTATATATATACACACACATATATGTATTTATACACATACACACATATAGGTGTGATAGGAGCGGAGCCCTATGCCTGCAAATAATTTCATTAGCGCAGGCATAGGGTTTTGCTACTTTCACACCTATATGTGTGTATGTGTATATATACATACATGTGTGTGTGTATATATACCCCTACACAGAAGTTCAGATGTCATGCCTGCCTCCAAAGACGTCCACAAAAAAGCCCAATAAAACGCCTGCAACAAAAACGGCCAGGTGTAAAAGTAGCGGAGCCACTATCCTGCTCTACTGCAATTCTAATAGAAACGATCTTTTTTCTATGGCGGTCACCCTGACATGGAAGGGTTTGGTCACCCTGCCATAGCAGTCAGAGTTCACCCTACACTACACTACGGTCACCCTGACACTTAACACTTTCCCTACAGAAACTAGATTATTGAATCTAACTATAGTGGAAAATAGTACCCTAACTACACTAGATATCCCTTTCCTCACACTAATTGAAGCAGGAGTAACAGAACCGCTTCCAATCTCTTCCACAGCCCTGTATTAGGTTCACACTTGTGCGATGCAGGAAGGCTGCAAATTCGCAGCCTGTTCCCGCATCGCAAACGCACCCCTGGCAGTTCACACTGCCATATGCGATAGTTTGATCGCATATCGCAGTGCGATCTGACAGTTTGCACAGGATCGGATCGCACAAGTGTGAACCACTGTGCGATCCGATCCTGATGCGGCTGGAAAAAAGGGTCATGTGCGTGTTTGGTGCGGATACAGTGCGAATTCAGCCATACAAAGTGTATGGCTGAATTTGCACCCGCACCTCCGATCGCATGTAATGAAGGAGCAGTGCGCTCCGAATTGCATGCGATCGGCGCACTCGCAGGAATGTGAACCAGCCCTTAAAGTGCTAGAGATTTGGCGGGGCTATCTTATATACTGGGGGGCATATTCACTACTGATTGGCCTCTGGACCCCCTAGTCACTCCAATCACATTCCTTGCATCCTCCTGCCCCCTCAATTGGCTTTTACTGATGGTTCTGGTCCAATCACTGGCTTTTAAAGCCCAGTTCCTGTCTCATTCCATTTTGGTCAGTTCTGGTTGCTGAATTCGGCCAAATTTCGAACAGTCGATGTTTGGGTCGAACCGATGGTCGACCCGAACCGTTCGATCATCCCGAATGAGAGGGAGACCCAAGGAGTTATCACAAAGCAAGCCCTACGGGGACAGTGCTACACATATTATTCTACTTAAAGAGAAATTCTACCTTTCATAGCATGTTTCATGTTACACCCATGATTAGTGTGTAACATGTCACATGGTGCTGTTCCCCAACCCCCCACCTAGCTTAATAGCAGAGTTCTACTGTCCATTGGCTTTAGTTTAATTTTGAATTTGGTTGGCTCTGCCTGCACATGCACATCATTCACTCACAGGGGCCTGTGAATAAAGAGAATACAAGTCCCATCTGCTACTGTGGCCAAGGGGCTAATACAGTAGTTCTCAACAGAAGACAAGTGTGTTGATTCCACCACACTTACAGTCCATTAGAACTTCCTCCAGCTCCATAACTGATGGTCCATACCAAGGTACAGATCTGGGGCTGAAGAAGAAGTCTGCAGGAGTCGGCACATTGAACATGTAATAAGCCGATCATGGTTACAATGTTTTTTTTTTCCTCAAATGCGAAATACAATGGCAATTTGTTTTTTTTTAAAGATATGTTTTTTCATGTATTCCTTTTTTTAAAAGGTGAAGTATGCCTTTAAGATCTTTTTAAATGTGTTCTGTGTCATGTCATGAAGGATGCTAATGAAATATGTATAGCTTGAAGCTTTGTAATTCTGGCCGAAGCCAAATACAGTAAGTATGATTAGTGTTTGCTGTATGTAATTCATCAATTCACAATTTCTACAGCCTCTCAAGCCACAGTAGACTGTGAATCAGATGTTGTTCAATGCGTTCACGAGTACCTGCAGGAACAGACATTTAAATGGAAACAAATTCTTCATAGCTTAACTAACAATACCCTGCACTGTCCCTTTCAGAGGCCACATGATGACTTCCCTAATTTCCCAGTCAGGGCTCAGGCTTCCTGTCATATGATATACTTTTCCAGTTTGTGTCCCGTCACCTTGTTGTGCTCTCTATGCTGCTCCAGCCTACAATCCGAAATGCATAAATACTTCCCTGAATGCAGATTATAGTCTTCAATGTGCCGTTATTTTTTCCTCAAGTAACATTTATGAAGGTTTAGCCAGAAAAATGAAATCTGTACATAAATACACTTCTCTAAAATCTCATTACTTATGTATTGCAAAATCGTATAATGCCATTTTTTCTTTATTTATTAAATATAGTATTGTGCAATCAGACTTCAGCTTTCAGCAGTGCAAGATTAGTGTGATATACTGTCATTTCTGATTGGTCAGTTTGGGTTGCTGCTCTTGGCACAGTGCTGCTTCTATCCACTGTGCATGGAAGACAGTAAAAACAATAATTAATACAAAAAAAAAATCTTTATCTTATAGATAACACATTTGCTATTAGTACTGTGTAGACTATTTAAATTTAAAGTCTTTTTGGTTCATTTCAGTGAGTTTCCATTTTCCTTTTCTTTGAAACTACAAATGTTTTAAAAAGTCCTGGGCACCGACAAGATTGGGTAAAGTTCTGTAACCAGTCTAAGGGCTCACCTGAAGCAGCCCTTGGCGCCTCTGTGAAAAATGATCCCCGGTGGATCGATTTTCAGAGGGCAATTGACAGACCGCTGGGAGGCAATATGTCACCTTCCCACCACCTGTTTTACCCTAAAAAGACCAAATCAATGCCTGTCGAATTGGAAATATAAGCAACCGCAGACACATGTCTAAACCTGGCTACTGCCCCTACTGATGGCTTCTGCAAATGACAGCTGATATAAACAAAGGGGCTGGGATGTCATTTACCAAATATGGATAGGGGGAACTCCACGCAAAAAAAATCAAGAAAAGCTTGAGGTCTCCCCCAATTATCCCCCCCCCCATTATCCATAACAGACCTTTATCCTAGCATGCAGCCTGGCTGGTCAGAAAAAGGGGGTACGAGCATATGACCCCCCCCCCAAACCATACCAGGTCACATACCCTCAACATGGTACAAAGACAGTACCCCTTTTTATTCACAAAAACATAATGTATAAGTAAAAACACACAGTTGTTGACAAGCGGGAACAAGCTGGAATACTGGTGACATCAATTTCCAAATATGGCCATAGTCATATCGGGTCAATATTATTGGCCAAATATAGCCATGTTGCCATATTTAGGCAATGATGTCACCCCCAATCTCTCACCCTTTACTGACGTGGTCAGCAATTCCCAGCCATATACGTAAATAGGCCAGTGATTCTAGTGAGTAGTAATTAATGCTGCGGGTGCAGGCACCTGATGCTTCCTTAGCAAACATTGACAGCAGGAGTCTTGTACGAATGTCCAAAAAGCGAATGTTTGGTCAAAACTTAGAGTCAGACTCAACATTTACAGTCTTCCTCTACTTTTTTATCCCAGATGCACCATCAAAATATTTTTTAGTTCTTGGGGAACCCCTGCTAAAACCAATTCATTGGTGGTAAGCTGGAAAAATGCTACTTACATTGGTGGCTATTGGTAGGAATGTCATCCTTACCTGCCACCCCTACAGTGGTGGTCATAAAGCCCCCTTAGAGACAGCTAAAATTATTTTCTCTATCGCTCATTGACAGACGTAGTCCTCGGTGATACAGCACCTTCGGGTTATGTTGCCTCCACAGGAGTAGGACTAGACAGGAAATGAAAAATGCTCTGGCCACACCCTAGGGGCAGTCCCAGAGGGTATATCCTCTCTCTCTCTGCCTCAGCAAATCAGTTTTTTTCTGTCTAGTCAGGAGTAAGGACCTAGATACCTTGCTGGGATCTTCGGTCCTGGCAGGATTTTTTTCTTAGAAAAGAATTTTTTAAGACAGTTTTTTTTTTCTCCAGTGTTCCTGTGAGATCTTCAAGCAAGAAAGCTGAACTGGGCGACGGGCGGGATGTTGAGATCCAGTGGTCACCCCAGTTCAGCCTACGAGCGCGTGCAGGCCATAGCTCCGCGCTGGGTCGGCCGCGACATAGTCCCACTGGACGGGAACTGACCCTGCGAGTTAAACGTCTCGCTGAAACGCCAAAGACCATGAGTCACGGCGCCTGTATTGGTCGACAGCCCTCCTACCTCGGTGGAGAGGGGTACTGTCAGGAGTTGGCGCCCGCCTGGTTCCGGTATGGTGAGTAGTATGTTCCCCCTTTCCCCCTGACGGGTCTTGTGGTGAACGCGGGCCCCTCTCTGTAATGGTAAGGATGGGTTCCCCTCTATCCTACAACATGTCACAGATCCCCCTAATTGAGTGTGATTTTTGTGTACAAGAAGCCAGGAGGCTTGGTTTGGGAGCTGACAATCTAATTGTAAAAATGTGAAAATGATTGTAGTCAGTGGCAGTACTAGAACTTTACTGTGATAGTATAAGGTATCCTACCTGTCAGTAGCCACAGGGCGATGTCTATACATGTATACTGCATTCCAGATCATTCCTCCAGCTAAGCAGATGCCTCCCGACGGCCACGGACCGCATATGGCCCGCTAGGGTCCGGTACCTCCGACCACGCTGACCACCATGAGGGTGAAGGGTTGTGAGGCCGAGATCCTTCTGCAGACATGCCGCTATTCTGTGCAGGCCGCCGCCATTGTCTGGTAGATCGCACGAGGCTGCCATTTTGGTGTAGCCTCGTGTCTCCAGCATGGGGGCGGCCATGTTTGAGGTGACTCAAACACCTCATGGAGCCAGGGGGAGGAGCCGGCAGGCGTGTTAAGGGGCGGAGCCGCCTCTTTTACCCAGGAAATAGGGCCAAAGACTTCCTGTCTGTAACAAGACAAGCACTGAGCAAGCTGATGAAAACTTCTGTGCCTCAGGGATGAGCCTTGGGGTCTGTCTCACTCTCTCTGTGGGGTCCAAAAAGGCAGGTAACACTGAGGGGCGCTGTTGCGACTGGGGGACACAAAAAAAAAAAGTTTTTTTTTTTTCACTTTGTCATTTTTTTGTCGCTGGCAAGTGTCTTGTATAATCATTGACCCTGCCGCATTGGTATCCCCACCTGATCCCCTCAAGGTGGCCGCAGGACCCTCCAGTACCCCACTTGTTTTTAATGCATTATCGGCAGTTTTGGAGTCTTTGGTATCCCGGGTGGAGGTGGCCTGTCAGGGACGGGGGTCAAGTAGCGACCCCCGCCTACCCCTATTGTTTATCAGATACTTCAGATATGGATTCGGAGCTGGTCAATGCAGTTGCAGGTACCTCTTAGGGGGCTGTTGTCTCAGGTAATATATCCTCAGCAGTGAGGAGCACGTTTCTGCCTCCGCCATAGCACAAGAGTGGTGGATGCACTAGTTGTGTCCGTCCGGGAAACCTTTAGTCTTGAGGTTACACCGGCAGAGGTAGCTGAGACTGAGATTCCTTTTTGGTACTTGTTAGTCTACCAAAAGGGCGAAGGATTTTCCTTTACCCAAATGGGGTCGTTTTTGAAACGAACCCCTGTTATTTCCAAACGCATGGCTAGGTGCTATCCGTTTGAGGAATTCCTCTTTATAGGATAGACGGTACCACCTGCTGTCTTGCCACAGACTGTTAGGATAAAAAGACCTCGTAACTAACGAGGACCTTCCTTTTCTGCTCATATAGAGCTGTTCGTTCCGCGAGGGCGGGCGATAAGGCGATACCCTCCAAAGCCCCTTTAGAGGGGTTTCAAAGGGCGCTGGTCGGGTAAACAAAGAGTCCGGCTCAGCCAAGCCTGAAGAATATAGCCTGATGCGCCCCTACCCATCTCTGGGGTGGGGGGGGGGGGATGTCTTCACCGGTTTCTGGAGGACACAGGATCGAGTTTCGATCACTTCCACCGGTGCGATTCTTCCCTTCTAACATTGAACGGTTTCAGGGGTTCTATTCGAACCTATTCACAATGCCCAGGAAAGAGGGAAAGGTGCGTCCAAATCTGGACTTGGGAAGAAATAGAGTCCATCCGTACAGTGGTGGCCTCCCTGCATCAAAGAGATTTCCTGGCGTCCATAGACATATAGGATGCCTATCTTTATATCCCCATCATCGCAGGACATCAGCGTTTTTTCGCTTTCCCAAAGATCATCCCTGGTTCCCACCAGGAGACTGAACTATCTGGGCCTAAGGTTGGATACATCCTGGGCAAGAGAGTTTCTCCTTGCTGGGAAACTCCAGAAGGTTCAGTCAACGATTCGGAAGTTGCTGTCCGTCAATTGGCTGGGACTGATGGTGGCCTTCTTAGAGGCAGTACCGTATACCCAGTCTCATACCCGAATTCTCCTAAAGGAGATTCTTTTTTAATGGAATCAGAATTCCGATTCCCTGGACAATCGGATCCGGTTGAGCGAGCGGACCAGGAAGTCTCCGATGCTCAACCAGGGGAAGTCATTTCTTCCGATAGTATCCAGATTACCAATAAGGGTATCGGAACTGAGAGCGATCAGATTTTGTCTGATTTACTGGATCGAGCAGCTCTAGAGCAGCCCGATTCGGATCCAATCGCATATGGCCTCTTCATCCAGAGGTTTTTCCCTAGCTGTCCCTTCATTGGGACATCCCGGATGTGGATCTGTTGGCACCTTGGCCTAACAGGAAGGTGCAGAGGTTTGTAGCTCGCGCCACGATCCTCTAGCGGACGCAGCAGAAACGCTGATCGCCCCGTGGGGGCAGTATCAGCTACGGCATGCCTTCCATCCTCTCAAGTTGCTGCGGGAACTTCTTCGCAGGATAGAGGTGGAGGGAATTCCAGTTATTCTGGAAATTCCGGATTTACCTCGTCGAGCCTGGTACGCCGACTTGGCGAGGCTAGTCGCGGACGCTCCTTGGAGACTTCCTCACAGGGAGGATTTGCGGTCTCCGGGACCGATCTTCCATCTTGCTTTACAGTCGCTGGCTTAATGGCCTGGCCATTGAGACCCAGGTACTGAAGGACAAGGGAGTGTCAGCTTCAGTTATTCCTACCTCCAGTTAAAGCAAGGAAAGCGACTTCCAGCACATGGAAGTCTTATATTGCATGGTGTGAATCTATTGGATTTCCCCCACATACCTATTCGGTGACCCGAATTTTGGTCTGTTTGCAACAAGGGGTTGAGCAGAAACTATCCTTGAGCACGATCAAGGGTCAGGTTTTCGGCATTAGCAATCTTCTTTCAAGAAACCTTTGGCTAATCATTCCTTGGTGCGGAATTTCATCCAGGGGGTGCGACATCTGGCTCCGCCAGTGCGCGCACCCTTACCGCCTGGTATCTTAATTTAGTGTGGTCGGTTCTTCAGAAACTTCTCTTTGAAGATATTAGGGAGATTCCCTTGCTTACATTCCCAGAAGGTGGCCTTCTTGGTGGCCATTACTTCTGTACGCAGGGTGTCAGAACTGGCCGCATTATCCTGTCGTTCCCCAGATCTGGTGGTTCATAGGGATAAGGTGGTTCTTCTTCCGAATCCATCCTTCCTTCCTAAAGTGGTTTTTGTAAGACGGACTCACTTTTTGTGATCACGGATAGCCCTTGAAGGGGGTTGCCTGTGTCTGCCGCGACCAGATCTACATGGATCAGTCAGACGGTGGTACAGGCTTATTCTATTAAGGGTCGGAATCCTCCGTTCCCTGTTAGGGCGCACTCCACTCGAGCGCTCAGTACTTCCTGGGCCTTTCGCCATCAGGCGTCAGTGGTCCAGGTATGTAAAGCGGCCACCTGGTCGTCGGTACATACCTTTACAAAATTTTATAAAATTGATGTGATGGCATCGGCGGATGCCTCATTTGGCCGCAAGGTTTTGCAGGCCGCTATTTGAGGAGACCGGTGGTCTACCTCAAGGGTTTTTTTCTGTTTGAAAATTTTTTTTGTTGAGTCTCATCATTAAGGATGAGCATTGTAAACTTCTAGTTGGCACCGGTTGGGCCTTCTAGATTGGATTTGATTTCCATTTTCCCACCCCTCATTTGTGATACTGCTCTGGGACTTCCCGAAGGTGCTGTATCACCGAGGACTACGTCTGTCAATGAGCGATAGAGAAAAATGGATTTTTGGAAAATCTTACCGTAAAATCCTTTTCTCTTAGCTCATTGACAGACGTAGTACCCGCCCCTCTGTTTTTTTGAGTTGGGTTGGGTTAAATTCTCTAAAGACTGCTTTATGACATAACTGATTTGCTGAGGCAGAGAGAGAGAGGATATACCCTCTGGGACTGCCCCTAGGGTGTGGCCAGAGCATTTTTCATTTCCTGTCTAGTCCTACTCCTGTGGAGGCAACATAACCCGAATGTGCTGTATCACCGAGGACTACGTCTGTCAATGAGCTAAGAGAAAAGGATTTTACGGTAAGATTTTCCAAAAATCCATTTATTGGTGTCATGTAACTGGTTTGTGGACCCCAAAGCTATGCAGACATCATCAAATGGGGGTCAGTTGGCTAGCGCATAAGGAATCCCTAGCAGCCTCTAGAGGAACCCTAGGGTTCTACAGAACCCTAGATGGGAATAGCTAATTTTAATCATCTATAGTTATGACTGTTATATAGGCTATACGTCAAATAGATTTATCGTTGTTCATTTCCAGTTGGTTCTTGTGCAAGCACTTTCTGTTATAAGGTGACAGCTTTCTGTTTTAGTGTTCCAACTGTTCTTCTGTGGTGTCACCATGTCACATGCTGTTCCAATGGAGGCTACAAGCTCCCGTACTGACACACATTGCACATGTATGGTTCATTGCTGTCACCATCAAGAATCCCACCATGCAGTTGCTGTAACACATGTAGACTGAAAGTGACTGCAATATGTATGCAAATCAGCAATTTTAATAGGCCATAAAAGAAAAATGGCTGAAAAAAGTATTTTACAAAAATATTAATTGTTTATTATACACAGAGCTTTAGCCAACAAAATAGCATTTATTAAGAGAGTACATTTCAAAATGGATAGCATGCGGGGCACTGACTCACATTTTGCAGTGCGGCTAAAGCGATATATACAGTACTGTGCAAAAGTCTAAGGCCCCTTTGACACAAGCGGTCCAAACAGGTCCGCCTATTCATTTTTCAGGAGGGCCTGATCGGACCCTCCATTCTCCTCTATAGAGCAGCAGATGTAAACGGACTTGTGTCCGTTTACAACCGCTCACCTCCAAACTGATCCAGCAAAAACAAATGAAAGGGGATCGGTTTCCCTCTGAATAGCTGGATCAGATCAGAGGGCAGTTGTGTGTAAACGGACAGCCGGTCCATTTACATCAGACTGCCCATAGAGCAGAGCGAGCTGTGTCCTTGTCCACTCTGCATAAGCGGACACAAACCTTTCACCTGTCAGCTCCACTCAGCTCAGCATGGGATCAGGGGAACAGATTCCCCTTCAGAGAAAAATGGATCTGGCCCTTGTGAAAGGGGCCTTAGGCAGGTGTAAAAAATGCTGTAAATGAAGAATCTTTTCAGAAATAAAAGTGTTAATAGTTTATTTGTATAATTTAACAAAATGGAAAGTAAATGAACAGAAGGGAAATCCAAAACAAATTAATATTTGGTGTGACTACCCTTTACCTTCCATACAGCATTACATCTTCTAGTATACTTTCTCACAGTTTTTGAAGGAACTTGACAGGTAGGTTGTTCCAAACATCTTGGAGAACTAACAACAGATCTTCTGTGGATATAGGTTGTCTCAAATCCTTTTGTCTCACCATGTAATCCCAGACAGACTGAATTATGTTGGGATCAGGGCTTTGTGGGGGGCCAAACCATGACTTCCAGGACTCTTTCTTCTTCTTAACTCCGAAAATAGTTCTTAATGACGTAGGCTGTATGTGTAAGGTTGTTTTCCTGCGGCAGAATAAAGTTGGAGCCTCCCTGATGGTATGGCATGATGGATAAGTATCTGCCTGTATTTCTCAACATTGAGGACACAATTGACCCTGAACAAAATCTCCAACTCCATATGCAGAAATTCAGCCCTAAACTTCAAGGAACCTCCACTATACTTCACTGTTGCCTGCAGACACTCATTATTATACAACCAGCCTTTCACGAACAAACTGCCAAACTTCTCTCAAATTTTGACTCATCAGTCCAGAGCGGTTCCTATTTTTTCATGCATAGTTGAGTCACTTAGCCTTGTTTCCATGCCCTATGCATGAACATATAGGAATGTAGGCAAAAGTGAAGCATGGTGGACTTTCTTGCAAGTGCAAACTTGCATGTTTGGGGCTGCATTTCTGCATATGGAGTTGGAGATTTGGTCAGGCTCAATTGTGTCCTCAATGCTAAGAAATACAGCAGATAATTATCCATCATGCAGCAGTGTACAAAACAAGGTCCATAAAGATATGGATGAGCGAGTTTGGGGTGGAGGAACTTGACTGGCCTGCACAGAGTCTTGACTCCCACCCGATGGAACACCTTTGGGATGAATTACAGCGGAGACTGCGAGTCAGGCCTTCTTGTCCATCTTAGTGCCTGACCTCACCAATGCACTTCTGGGAGAATGTTCAAACATTCCCATAGACACACTCCTAAACCTTGTGGACGGCCTTCCCAGAAGAGTTGAAGCTGTTATAGCTGCAAAGGGTGGGCCAACTCAATATTAAACCCTGCGGACTAAGACTGGGATGCCATTAACCATTTGCTTACTGGGCACTTATACCTTGTTCCTGACCAGGCCAATTTTCAGATTTCAGCGCTCTCACACTTTTAATGACGGTCATGCACGGCTGTACCCGAAATACATTTTTATTATTAATTTCACACTAGGGTTGAGCGGACACCTAGATGTCCGTGTTCGACGGGTTCGGCCGAACTTTAAAAAAAAGTCCGGGTCCGTGTCCCGGACTTTTACCGAACTTTTCCCGGACACCGAACCCCATTGAAGTCAATGGGGACCCGAACTTTAAGGCACTAAAATGGCTCTAAAACACCAAAGGAAAGGGCTAGAGTGCTGCAAATGGCAGCAAAACGTAATTAAGAGCATGGCAAGTGCTCTGCAAACAAATGTGGATAGGGAAATAACTTAAAACAACAAAAAAAACCAGAAAAATAAAACAATGTTCTTCTTCATCTCTGAAGGACGAGGCCCATATGGAGTAGGAGGGAGGTTGAGGTGGTGGTGGATGTGGCGGTGACATAGGCGTGCGCACAGGGTGTGCTGGGTGTGCCTGGGCACACCCTAATCACCTAGGGCACATAGCATTGCCAGTGAGGAGATGGGAAAGATCTCCCTGGGACCTGCTCTGCTCTATTTCTCCTTGCCTACAGGTACATGGCCCCGATACATTACTCTCCCTGCTGGCAAACACATGCATGTGTATTTCAACTTTGGGGTGCACACCTTAATGCAATAGGCTGCGCACACCTATGGGCGGTGTAGGTGGAAGCGGCGGTGGAGGAGGACCAGGGCCGGATTAACAGCATCATGGGCTTGGTGCTGAGGATTTTGAAGGGCCTTAAGGGCCGTGCCTTGCCATGCACCCAGAGGAGGAAGGGTGCAGCCATGCATGCCTAATTCAACATGGGATGCTGTCTCTGAAGCCCATAAACACATCCATGCATCGCCAACTGTCCCTCCTTGTCCGGCCTTCACGCTGTGTGGGGAGGTTCTGAGGGTGCTGCCTGGGGAAGCGAGCATAGAAGCCAGACTTCTGTGTTTACAAGTGACAGAAGAGCGGTAACAGTGAATATGGCCAACCCGGGGCCTATATAAAAGGTAGGGGCCTGGAGCTGCAGCTCCAATAGCCCCTACATTAATCTGGCCCTGAGGAGGAGGACGAGGTAGCCAACACTGCTTCTTTTCAAAAATTTTAAATGAGGGTACACCCCAAAAGAGTGAGAAAGAGCAAAAATGGAACAATGGGTGGGTAAGGTCGGTATCCATTGCTATTCTGCATAAGGTACGGAAAAGTCCCGTGGGATCCATGCCTGGTTCATTTTAATGAACGTGAGCTTGTCCACATTGTCTCTGGACAGGCGGCTGCGCTTGTCTGTTATAACGCCCCCAGCCGTGCTAAATACCCGTTCAGATAATACACTGGCTGCAGGGCACGCCAGCACCTCCAAGCGTAAAGGGCAAGCTCAGGCCATGTGCCCAATTTGGAGACCCAGAAGTTGAAGGGGGCAGACCCGTCATTCACTACATGTAGGCGTGTGCACACATACTGCTCCACCATGTTGGTAAAATGCTGCCTCCTGCTAAGACGTTCCATCTGAGCTGCTGGTGCTGCTGTTTGTTGTGGCGTGCTGACAAAGCTTTTCCACATTTCGGCCATGCTAACCCTGCCTTCTGAGGTGCTGGCGGTGCCCTGGTTGCGTTGGCGACCTCCTCCTCCTCCTCCTCTGCCTTGTGCTTCCACTGTGGCCCCGCTGTCAGATGGGAATGCCAGCAGCATGGCGTCTACCAGCGTGCGCTTGTACTCGCGCATCTTGCGATCGCGCTCCAGTGAGTGAATTAAGGACGGTACGTTGTCCTTGTAACGGGGATCCAGCAGCGTGGCCACCCAGTAATCAGCACAAGTTAGAATGTGGGCAACTCGGCGGTCGTTGTGGAGACACTGCAGCATGTAATCGCTCATGTGTCCCAGGCTGCCCAGAGGCAACGAAAGGCTGTCCTCTGTGGGAGGTGTATCATCCGTGTCCTCTGTATCCCCCCAGCCACGCACCAGTGATGGCCATGAGCTGGCCTGGGTGCCACCCTGCTGTGAACATGGTTCCATCTCCTCCTCCAGCTCCTCCTCCTCCTCATCCTCCTCATCCTCCAGAACTGTGCCCCTGCTGGACAATTGCGTCCCTGGCGTTTGCGTGTGCAGGAACCCACCCTCGGAGCCCCTTGCGAATGACTGCCCTGAAAGCCTTGGAAATGTTACCTCTTCATCCTCCTCCTCCTCCTCATCCTGTGCCACATCCTCTTCCATCATCGCCCGAATTGTTTTTTCAAGGAGGCATAGAAGTGGGATAGTTAAGCTGAGAACGGCGTCATTGCCACTGGCCATGTTGGTGGAGTACTCAAAACAGCGCAACAAGGCACACAGGTCTCGCATGGAGGCCCAGTTAAATTAAATAGCGGAATAGAAAATATGATCCAAAAAAAGTGTATGTATATCACACGTACACAACCACACTGGGCCCCAATTACTATTGTTTGTACCCCTAAAAGGCTAGATGAGGAGTAGGGGGAGTATGGAACAGGCAGCACCCTCAAACCTTCAGAAGTATGAGATGAACCCCAACAACTTGGAAAGGTGGATCTCTCTCACACGTACCAACACAGACTATCCCCCAATTTAACTGATCCCCAAAGGTTTTTGATTAAATAGCGGAATAGAAAATATGATCCAAAAAAAGTGTATGTATATCACACGTACACAACCACACTAGGCCCCAATTACTATTGTTTGTACCCCTAAAAGGCTAGATGAGGAGTAGGGGGGGTATGGAACAGGCAGCACCCTCAAATCTTCAGAAGTATGAGATGAACCCCAAAAACTTGGAAAGGTGGATCTCTCTCACACGTACCAACACAGACTATCCCCCAATTTAACTGATCCCCAAAGGTTTTTGATTAAATAGCGGAATAGAAAATATGATCCAAAAAAAGTGTATGTATATCACACGTACACAACCACACTAGGCCCCAATTACTATTGTTTGTACCCCTAAAAGGCTAGATGAGGAGTAGGGGGGGTATGGAACAGGCAGCACCCTCAAACCTTCAGAAGTATGAGATGAACCCCAACAACTTGGAAAGGTGGATCTCTCTCACACGTACCAACACAGACTATCCCCCAATTTAACTGATCCCCAAAGGTTTTTGATTAAATAGCGGAATAGAAAATATGATCCAAAAAAAGTGTATGTATATCACACGTACACAACCACACTAGGCCCCAATTACTATTGTTTGTACCCCTAAAAGGCTAGATGAGGAGTAGGGGGGGTATGGAACAGGCAGCACCCTCAAACCTTCAGAAGTATGAGATGAACCCCAACAACTTGGAAAGGTGGATCTCTCTCACACGTACCAACACAGACTATCCCCCAATTTAACTGATCCCCAAAGGTTTTTGATTAAATAGCGGAATAGAAAATATGATCCAAAAAAAGTGTATGTATATCACACGTACACAACCACACTAGGCCCCAATTACTATTGTTTGTACCCCTAAAAGGCTAGATGAGGAGTAGGGGGGGTATGGAACAGGCAGCACCCTCAAACCTTCAGAAGTATGAGATGAACCCCAACAACTTGGAAAGGTGGATCTCTCTCACACGTACCAACACAGACTATCCCCCAATTTAACTGATCCCCAAAGGTTTTTGATTAAATAGCGGAATAGAAAATATGATCCAAAAAAAGTGTGTGTATATCACACGTACACAACCACACTAGGCCCCAATTACTATTGTTTGTACCCCTAAAAGGCTAGATGAGGAGTAGGGGGGGTATGGAACAGGCAGCACCCTCAAACCTTCAGAAGTATGAGATGAACCCCAACAACTTGGAAAGGTGGATCTCTCTCACACGTACCAACACAGACTATCCCCCAATTTAACTGATCCCCAAAGGTTTTTGATTAAATAGCGGAATAGAAAATATGATCCAAAAAAAGTGTATGTATATCACACGTACACAACCACACTAGGCCCCAATTACTATTGTTTGTACCCCTAAAAGGCTAGGAGTAGGGGGAGTATGGAACAGGCAGCACCCTCAAACCTTCAGAAGTATGAGATGAACCCCAACAACTTGGAAAGGTGGATCTCTCTCACACGTACCAACACAGACTATCCCCCAATTTAACTGATCCCCAAAGGTTTTTGATTAAATAGCGGAATAGAAAATATGATCCAAAAAAAGTGTATGTATATCACACGTACACAACCACACTAGGCCCCAATTACTATTGTTTGTACCCCTAAAAGGCTAGGAGTAGGGGGAGTATGGAACAGGCAGCACCCTCAAACCTTCAGAAGTATGAGATGAACCCCAACAACTTGGAAAGGTGGATCTCTCTCACACGTACCAACACAGACTATCCCCCAATTTAACTGATCCCCAAAGGTTTTTGATTAAATAGCGGAATAGAAAATATGATCCAAAAAAAGTGTATGTATATCACACGTACACAACCACACTGGGCCCCAATTACTATTGTTTGTACCCCTAAAAGGCTAGATGAGGAGTAGGGGGAGTATGGAACAGGCAGCACCCTCAAACCTTCAGAAGTATGAGATGAACCCCAACAACTTGGAAAGGTGGATCTCTCTCACACGTACCAACACAGACTATCCCCCAATTTAACTGATCCCCAAAGGTTTTTGATTAAATAGCGGAATAGAAAATATGATCCAAAAAAAGTGTATGTATATCACACGTACACAACCACACTAGGCCCCAATTACTATTGTTTGTACCCCTAAAAGGCTAGATGAGGAGTAGGGGGGGTATGGAACAGGCAGCACCCTCAAACCTTCAGAAGTATGAGATGAACCCCAACAACTTGGAAAGGTGGATCTCTCTCACACGTACCAACACAGACTATCCCCCAATTTAACTGATCCCCAAAGGTTTTTGATTAAATAGCGGAATAGAAAATATGATCCAAAAAAAGTGTATGTATATCACACGTACACAACCACACTAGGCCCCAATTACTATTGTTTGTACCCCTAAAAGGCTAGATGAGGAGTAGGGGGGGTATGGAACAGGCAGCACCCTCAAACCTTCAGAAGTATGAGATGAACCCCAACAACTTGGAAAGGTGGATCTCTCTCACACGTACCAACACAGACTATCCCCCAATTTAACTGATCCCCAAAGGTTTTTGATTAAATAGCGGAATAGAAAATATGATCCAAAAAAAGTGTATGTATATCACACGTACACAACCACACTAGGCCCCAATTACTATTGTTTGTACCCCTAAAAGGCTAGATGAGGAGTAGGGGGGGTATGGAACAGGCAGCACCCTCAAACCTTCAGAAGTATGAGATGAACCCCAACAACTTGGAAAGGTGGATCTCTCTCACACGTACCAACACAGACTATCCCCCAATTTAACTGATCCCCAAAGGTTTTTGATTAAATAGCGGAATAGAAAATATGATCCAAAAAAAGTGTATGTATATCACACGTACACAACCACACTAGGCCCCAATTACTATTGTTTGTACCCCTAAAAGGCTAGATGAGGAGTAGGGGGGGTATGGAACAGGCAGCACCCTCAAACCTTCAGAAGTATGAGATGAACCCCAACAACTTGGAAAGGTGGATCTCTCTCACACGTACCAACACAGACTATCCCCCAATTTAACTGATCCCCAAAGGTTTTTGATTAAATAGCGGAATAGAAAATATGATCCAAAAAAAGTGTATGTATATCACACGTACACAACCACACTAGGCCCCAATTACTATTGTTTGTACCCCTAAAAGGCTAGGAGTAGGGGGAGTATGGAACAGGCAGCACCCTCAAACCTTCAGAAGTATGAGATGAACCCCAACAACTTGGAAAGGTGGATCTCTCTCACACGTACCAACACAGACTATCCCCCAATTTAACTGATCCCCAAAGGTTTTTGATTAAATAGCGGAATAGAAAATATGATCCAAAAAAAGTGTATGTATATCACACGTACACAACCACACTAGGCCCCAATTACTATTGTTTGTACCCCTAAAAGGCTAGATGAGGAGTAGGGGGAGTATGGAACAGGCAGCACCCTCAAATCTTCAGAAGTATGAGATTGTGTTCACTGTACCCCACAAAGATTGAGTTCACTGCACCCCACAATGATTGTGTTCACTGCACCCCACAAAGATTGTGTTCACTGCACCTCACAAAGATTGTGTTCACTGTACCCCCCAAAGATTGTGTTCACTGCACCCCACAAAGATTCTGTTCACTGTACCCCACAAAGATTCTGTTCACTGCACCCTAAAAGGATGTTGTTCACTGCACCCCACAAAGATTGTGTTCACTGCACCCTAAAAGGATGTTGTTCACTGCACCCCAAAAAGATTGTGTTCACTGTACCCCCCCAAAGATTGTGTTCACTGCACCCCACAAAGATTGTGTTCACTGCACCCCAAAAAGATTGTGTTCACTGTACCCCCCAAAGATTGTGTTCACTGCACCCCAAAAAGATTGTGTTCACTGTACCCCCCAAAGATTGTGTTCACTGCACCCCACAAAGATTCTGTTCACTGTACCCCACAAAGATTGTGTTCACTGCACCCCAAAAAGATTGTGTTCACTGTACCCCCCCAAAGATTGTGTTCACTGCACCCCACAAAGATTCTGTTCACTGCACCCCACAAAGGATTTTGTTCACTGCACCCCAAAAAGATTGTGTTCACTGCACCCCAAAAAGGATTTTGATCACTGCACCCCAAAAAGGATGTTGTTCACTGCACCCCAAAAATGATTTTGTTCACTCCACCCCAAAAAGATTGTGTTCACTGCACCCCACAAAGATTGTGTTCACTGCACCCCAAAAAGATTGTGTTCACTGTACCCCCCAAAGATTGTGTTCACTGCACCCCACAAAGATTCTGTTCACTGTACCCCACAAAGATTGTGTTCACTGCACCCCAAAAAGATTGTGTTCACTGCACCCCAAAAAGGATGTTGTTCACTGCACCCCAAAAAGGATGTTGTTCACTCCACCCCAAAAAGATTGTGTTCACTGCACCCCACAAAGATTGTGTTCACTGCACCCCAAAAAGATTGTGTTCACTGCACCCCAAAAATGATTTTGTTCACTGCACCCCAAAAAGGATTTTGTTCACTGCACCCCAAAAAGGATGTTGTTCACTCCACCCCAAAAAGATTGTGTTCACTGCACCCCAAAAAGATTGTGTTCACTGCACCCCACAAAGGATTTTGTTCACTGCACCCCAAAAAGATTGTGTTCACTGCACCCCAAAAAGGATGTTGTTCACTGCACCCCAAAAAGGATTTTGTTCACTGCACCCCAAAAAGATTGTGTTCACTGCACCCCACAAAGGATTTTGTTCACTGCACCCCACAAAGATTGTGTTCACTGCACACCAAAAAGGATTGTGTTCACTGCACCCCAAAAAGATTTTGTTCACTGCACCCCAAAAAGATTGTGTTCACTGCAGCCCAAAAAGATTGTGTTCACTGCAGCCCAAAAAGATTGTGTTCACTGCAGCCCAAAAAGATTGTGTTCACTGCAGCTCACACACAGAAAAATGGATGTGGATCACTGACACCTGCCTATCTCCAATCCCACACCACACAGCAATATCGATTGTAGTTTGTAGAACACAGTTTCCCTAAAATTCAGCAGACTCTGTCCCTAACAGGATTGAGAAGAGATCGTAGATCAGGATTGAGTGCAGATTCACCCCACCCCCCACACAGCAATATCGATTGTAGTTTGTAGAAGACACTGACCCTATAATTCAGCAGACTCTATCCCTAAAATGCCTACAACTCGCCCTGCCTAAACACTCCGACCTGTCCCTCAATTCTATCCGGACACAAATGGTTTTTTCCTGCCTATCTTTCCCTAATCAGCAGCCAGCACATTGATGTGTGCTCTGTCCCTTAGCTAAGCAGCAGAATGACGCTGCTGCGGCGGCTGCCTCGAACTTATAAAGACTTGGTCACATGCTTCAGACGGCCAATCACAGCTACTAAGACATTTGCAGGCATGGCTGGGATGGCTTAAGGCACACCAGTTAAACGATTGTTGATTGGCTGTTGAAAGCCCGCCATGAAAAGAGCGCCAAAGCATGCAAAACCCGGAAATAAAACGACCGAACACGGATTTTTACCCGAACATACAGTAAAGTGTCCGTGTCCGTGTTCGGGTAAAAAAAATCCAATTATTCGGTACGAACACGAATAATACAGTCCGTGTTCGCTCAACACTATTTCACACAAATAGAGCTTTCTTTTGGTGGTATTTTTGTTTTGTTTTTTGTTATAAAATTTTGCAAACAGGTAATTTTTCTCCTTCACTAATGGGCACTGATGAGGTTGCACTGATGGACACTGATGAGGCGGCACTGATGGGCACTGATAGGCACTGATAGGTGGCACTAATGGACAATGATAGGTGACACTGATAGGTACTGATGAGGCAGCACTGGTGGGCACTAATCAGGAGGCACTGATGATGGGGCACTGATGGGCACTGATACGTGGCACTGATGGGCACTTATTAGCAGTGCTGATGGGCACTGATAGATGGCACTGGTGGGCACTGATTAGCAGCACTGGTGGGCACATAGGGGACCGATGTCCCTCTAATAGAAGCTGGTTAACGGCTACTGTTTACTTCCGTGATCAGCTGTTATTGGCTGACAGATGATCACATGGTAAAGAGCCCGCTGTGATTGGCCCTTTACCCTGCTCTGTGATCAGCCATGTCTTTCGGCTATAGCGGGGGTGTCAAGTGGTTAAAGATTATGTGAGTGTAAAGGCAGGTGTCTCAATACTTTTGGTAATAAAGTGCATATACGTATACATTATCTCACATAAGTGAGTGCACCCCTCACATTTTTGTAAATATTTTATTATACCTTTTCATGTGACAACACTAAAGAAATGACACTTTGCTACAATGTAGCAAAGTGGCAACTCAGAACAGGCCTCACCATGGTCGACCAAAGAAGTTGAGTGCACATGCTCAGCTTCATATCCAGAGGTTGTCTTTGGGAAATAGATATATGAGTGCTGCCAGCATTGCTGCAGAGGTTATAGGGGTGGAGAGTCAGCCTGTCAGTGCTCCGACCATATGCCCCACACTGCAGCTAATTGTTCTGCATGGCTGTTTTCCCAGAAGGAAGCCTCTTCTAAAGATAATGCTCAAGAAAGCCCACAAACAGATTTCTGAAGACAAATAGACTAAGGACATGGATTACTGGAACCATTTCTTGTGGTCTAATGAGAACAAGATAAACTTATTTGGTTCAGATGGTGTCAAGCAACCAGATGAGGAGCACAAAGACAAGTTTGTCTTGCCTACATTTAAGCATGGTGGTGGGAGTGTCATGGTCTGGGGCTGCATGAGTGCTGCCGACACTGGGGTGCTACAGTTCATTGAGGGAACCACGAATGCCAACATATACAGTGACATCCTGAGGCGGAGCTTGATCCCCTCCCTTCGGAGACTGGGCCGCGGGGCAGTATTCCAACATAATAACACCCCAAACACGACCACTGCCTTGCTAAAGAAGCTGAGGGTAAAGGTGATGGACTGGCCAAGCATGTCTTCAGACCTAAACCCTATTGAGCAGCTGTGGGGCATCCTCAAATGGAAGGTGGAGGAGCGCAAGCTCTAACATCCACTAGCTCCATGATGTCATCATGGAGGAGTGGAAGAGGACTCCAGTGGTAATCTGTAAAGCTCTGGTGAACTCCATGCCCAAGAGGGTTAAGGCAGTGCTGGAAAATAATGGTGGCCACAAAAAATATTGACACTTTGGGCCCTATTTGGATATTTTCACTTAGGGGTGTACTCACCTTTGCTGCCAGTGGCTTAGACATTAATGGCTGCCTGTTGAGTTATATTAAGGGGACAGCAAATTTACATTGTTATACAAGCTGTACACTCACTACTTTACATTTCAGTGTTGTCACATGAAAAGATATAATAAAATATTTACAAAAATGTGAGGGGTGCAATAACTTTTGTGAGATACTGTGTGTATCTATATATATATATATATATACATAGTATAAATTGATATATATATTTACCGTGTATCCCCAAAGCTTGTTAAAAACAATAAATATAACAATAGATTTGTTTAGTCTTTGGTGAGCTGAAGCCATCTGGTTTTCTTACATTTGTTCCAGGCCCAAATGTCATAAAGCTTTTATGGAACAGAGCTTTTCCTCAATTGCAGAAATTGATTCTCTTTATCTGCGTTTCTCCTTTTTTTCAGCCAATTTTTTCCAAATTCTGGAGACACTGTGCAGTCATTTCTTTCCTTCATCAGATCATAATCCTTTCTCCAAATTCTAATTCAAGAACATTTTTTTGTTTTCATTTTCTGAATACTTTGAACCATCTGCATAACAATTTGTATTTCCTTCCAGCCTTCCCTACAACCCCCCTTGATTTGATATATACGGCGACAGGAAAAACACAGCATCCAAGACTTTTACAGCTGCAATGCTCCCGCTTCGCCTTTCCTCCATCAAGTCTATTTTTGCTTTTTTGCCAATAACAATCTATTTTACTGACAATATTATCTTGACGGGAGTGGAAAATGCTGCTTGCTAAAGCACAAATTCAACTTTGGGAGCGAGCGTCAGGGATCATTTCAATACAAATCTGGTAAAATTTATATATATTCAAAAATATCTTATTGTAGTATTCTGGCTTTTACCATACTGAAAATGAATGCTGGGATTTTTTCTAGGTTGTGGAGAACTCTTTTCACATCAACAGAAATACTTAAAAAGAAATTGTGAATTAGAGTGATATGTATCTTTAATTGGTATTTGTTATTAACAAAACAACATGACTGTGTGGTATAATGTATTTCTAAATCTAAATTCCAGGCAAACAGCTCAAATCAGTTAAATTATGGGAATTGTTACCTTATTTGAATATAGGATGTATCATTCTGTTCAGCTGTTCTTGTGGTTTGGACACTCCTGCCAGACAACATAGGCAGATACCTAAACTTTAATGCAGCAGCAGTGCAGCTTGGTCAAAAATACACTCCAACTTGTTGACTAGACAATGATGAAAGAGAGTAGCATAGCAATCACGCTTCTCTCTCCTCCTGTCACCATGTTTCTTGTCAACACATGTGTATACAGCACATGCTGATTGACCTCACCTCTCCTGTCTGCTGAGGCCAAGTGTGTACTAATGGACACTCCTCTATATCATAGGAAAAAACATTAGAATGCATCATTAACCACTTTAAGACCGGAGGATTTTCCTGCTTAATGACCAGGCCACTTTTTTCAACTTGGCACTGTGCGAATTTAACTGACAATTGCGCGGTCATGCAATGCTGTACCCAAATTAAATTTACGTCCTTTTTTTTCCCACAAACATAGCTTTCTTTTGGTGGTAGTTGATCACCTCTGCGCTTTTATTTTTTGCGATATTAATAAAAAAAGAGCAAACATTTTGCAAAAAATTGACATTTTCTACTTTGACAGTTAAAAAATATCCAATATATTCAATTTTTGTCATATATTTAGGCCAAAATGTATTTAGCTACATGTCTTTGATAAAAAAAATTCTCCATGAGCGTATTTTTAACCATTTTAAGACCGGAAGATTTTACCCCCTTCCTGACCAGGCCATAATTTGCAATTCGGCACTGTGTTATTTTAACGGACAATTGCGGGGCTGTGTGACGCTGTACCCAAATGAAATGTACATCTTTTTTTCCCCACAAATAGAGCTTTTTTTTGGTGCTATTTGATCACCTGTGCGATTTTAAATTTTTGAAAAAAAGAGCGACAATTTTGAAAAAAAAAAACAATATTTTTCACATTCTGATATACTGTATAACATTCCCCCAAAAAAATGTACAAATCAAAATGTTTTAACATTTTAGGCCAATTTGTTTTCTGCTACATATTTTTAGTAAAAATAATCGCAATAAGCGTATTTTGTTTGGTTTGCGCAAAAGTTACTAACTACGGGAAAGATTTGTCATTTTTATTGTTGTTTTTTTTTTACTAGTAATGGCGGCGATCTGCGATTTTTTGCGGGACTGTGACATTGGGGTGGACAGATTGGACCCCTGACTGACATTTTTGACACTTTTGGGGGGACCAGTGACATTACTACAGTAATCAGTGCTAAAAATATGCACTGTTACTGTAATAATGACACTGGCAGGGAAGGGGTTAACACTGTTCAAGGGGTTAAATGTGTGCCTCATGCTTACTGACGTGTGTGGGGGGAGGGGGTTGTGTGACACAGACACAGATCGCAGGTTCAGCTATACTGAATCCTGTGATCTGCCCCTGCCTGTCACAGAGGAGATCTGCCTGCTTTGTTTACACAAGCGGGTGGATTTCCTCACTCTTTCCCCTACGATCGGGGAAGAGAGACGGTGATAGCCGCATCTCCTCCCCTGGCCTGACTCCCGCTGTGTCTAAACACAGCGGGAGCGAGCCTCCGGCGGCGCGCGCCCATCGCTGAGACAGCAGGGAATCCAGCGACATAGGTCTACGTCGCCAGACCCAGGGCTGCCACCTTGCTGCAGTAGCAGCAATGTGAGTGGTCCTAAAGTGGTTAAGAAGTACACTTTTTCCTCCATCATTATCAATTTCTGTGTGTATGCTTTAAAATAAAAAACTTTTAATTTTCAGCAATTCCATTTATACCTAATTTTTCTGTTTAGAGTCCTTCAAAACTTTCAGCTGCCCAAAAAAACAAATCTTAACAAGAATTCATACAAAGGGGGCATTTTCCCATAATTTTCATCACTTTAATTTGTTACACTATGTTAGCTTTAGTGACTTTTGCAAAATTGGTTTTACTGCAAAATTACACATTTGGCTTTTGGAGAAACGTCAGCAACGTGGAATTTTTAACATTTTTCACAACAATATAAAAAATATAAATAAAGTGCTTATGTGAATAATTCAGTGATAAGTCTGACAAAATAAAAGAAATGTGAAATATAGATCAAAACCAAATGCATAATTTTATAAACAAAGTCCCAATGTACACTGTAATACATATCCTGGTCTCTCCACGTTCCCACTTCCTGTTAGAGTGCACTTCTGCCATCAAGTGACACCAAATAAATGGGCCTCTTACCAGAAGGTGTTGACCATCAAGGTATGAATGGTCATATAACCTCAACTATATCCTCTGAACCAGGAATGACTGGACTCCAAACATGACCACCATCTGGTTTAATCCACCAGCATCACATGTGGGTCAAAAAATAAAAGATGGTGCATACCCATAGTGAAGTATGTAAAAAACAATTTTTTAAAAAAACACAATGATCCAGGTCAAAGGAATAACCTGATGGACATAACCTCTTTAAAAAAAATGTGCCAAAGTTACAGCAATATGGCCGTATGATGAACACACATACAATTTAAATGTAACCACTATTGCTGCTTCCACTGTAGCAGGCTGAAAGTGCCATGTAGGGCTCCAGACTACAATTGGCATCAAATGTGACCTGACGTCGTAACCGCGCCCTATGCGTTTTGTCACAAGATGACGTCGGAGGATGGGCTGGACCAAAGGTTTAAATGGTATGTATGTTCACCATGCGGCCATATTGCTAAAACTTTGGCACATTTTTTAGGGGTTATGTCCATCAGTGCTGGCACAAAAACAGGTCTAGAGTAGTTAGAATCTTCCGTAACCCACAGGAGCCATTTAACCACTTGCTGACCACCCCATGTATATATACTGAGGGGCAGCAGCTCCTACAGGCGAAATCATGTACCTGTATGTGATTGCCTCTTACAGGTTTGCGGCACACTTGTGCACCGCCGTTGACCAGCTCCTACAGTGATTGAACACAGTGGGAGCCAATCAGCCTATCGTTCCCAACAGAGGAAAAGCGGCAGTCTTCCTATGTACACAAGGCAGATCACTGTTCTATGACAAGGGAAGACAGAGATCCAGTGCTTCTGCTAATCAGGACAACGGATCTCTGTCTTCCCACAGTACAAGCACCCCCACAGTTAGAAAGCACTCCCTAGGGACACTTTTAACCCTTTGATCGATCCGATGTTAACCCCTTCCCTGCCAGTGTCATTAGAACAGTGACAGTGCATATTTTTTAGCACTAATCATCGTATTGATGTCACTGGTCCCCAAAAAGTGTCACTTAGTGTCCGATTTTTCTGACACAATGTCGCAGTCCTGCTGTAAGTCACTGATCACTGCCATTATTAATAAAAAAATAATTAAATAAAAATTCCATAAAAATAGTTTTCAGACACTACAAATTTTGTGCAAACCAATCAATGTACACTTCTTGGGATTTTTTTTAACCAAAAATATATAGCAGAATACATATTGACCTAAATTGATGAAGTAATTATATTTTTTTTACATGTTTTTATTGGGTATGTTTTATAGCAGAAAGCAAAATATATTGTTTTTTTTGCCAGAGGATTAAATGATGGGTCTGATTCACAAACATTTTTTGTGGAGAAAATATTGATTGGTATGTTCATCTCTGCTCACAATTGAAAAGACAATGGAGATCCACACAATCTATTATTATTACAGGTACATAAACAGCATCATCAATTTATGCAGTGCTTTACATATATATTGTGCATTCACATCAGTCCCTGCCCTCAATGAGCTTACAATCTAAGGTCCCCAAGTCACATACATAGGGCCAATATACTTACCCCCATGTCTTTGGAGTGTGATGTGAAACCAACACAGGTACAGGGAGAACATGCAAAATCGAGGTAGGTAGAGTCATGGCTGGAATTGGAACCAACAACCCTAGTGCTGCTAGGTGGAAGCGCTAACCACTTAGCCATTGTGCTGCCTGATAAGCCTAACAGCCCTATGTGATATCCTGGAGTAAGCTGTGATTCTATAGAAATACTCCAATCTGTTGAGTTTATAATACTTCCCAGCGCCGCCTTACCTATGATATAAATATGTTTATCGTTTAGCAAGGCCTAGCCTGGACTAAAGTTTGACTTTCCATCTATTCTCACCCAGAATAATTCTTATAATCAATGAAACCACAAACCTACAATTCATAATAAAATCCATTATCCACGTGTAAAACAAAAAATCGTTTGTGTTACAAATCACAGTCACAATATGGGTTCATGTGATTGTAGAGCTGATAAATGGGTCCTCAAGAGGATAGCCAAGTTTTAAACAGAATCATAGGAAGTTGTTTGGTTCTGTTGTTTTTTTGGCTAACTGTCCTGAGTGAAGATCCATGTATGGTTGTAGTCCTGGGAACTGTAGCTATGTGTATTTGTTCAACAATCAGATAGATCGCTTCCTAAGGATTTAAGTTACATTGCCATCAGCCTCAGCTGTACACTGCATTATTGGGTTAAAGTGTAGCTAAACCCAAGAACAAAAATGTACTACCATATAGTAACACTAACAGCTTACTGGCCCTCTGGATGTGGTGGCTGCATAATCTTTTTTATTTTTTGCAGTTTTTTTCTTTATATTAACCTGGTGATTCTTTACAGTGGATGTAAACCCCATTTATGAAATTTGACCTGGTCACAAATATCTGTAGTGTTAACTTATCTCACTCCAAAGCTTTGAATACCGTGACTTTCTGCTGCTCCATTCCTCTGTTATTAGCTTAATATCTTCTGACAGGTTTTCCAACACAGGAGATAAAAGCAGCTGGAAATTTGTTTCAGAGTGGGTGCATAGAGATAGATTAGCAGAGAGCTGGTCTATTCACACCACAGCTCTGCACGTTTCTTCCTTCTTCTGCCTCTGTGGAGAAGGGGGGGGGGGGTGCCTTTCCTCCAATCAGCTGTCACACGGTGTATGCCTAGATTCCACACCCAGTGCTGGAACAGGAAGAAAAAATTCTAACATGATGTTCACTTTCTAAACAGTGTAGAAAGCTGAAAACAGATATATAAATAAAACGTATATAGGGAGATTTTTCTTAAATTTCTGTGTATCATCTGAGGCTGTTAACTTCACTGGGTATATGTGAGGGTTTACATCCACTTTACCTTACATGCTTTTTTTTCTGTCCATCACCTCGTTCACACAGGCATGCTATTGAGTATGCCCGTGGAGGGCTGTGTTTACCCACACAGGGATTTACAGATGTTCTGTGCATCCCTGTGCGGGCAGTCCCATTGATGTCAGTTGGGAGGCAGTGGCATGGACATAGACCCTGCTTTGAATCGGACTATGTCAATGACAATGTATACTGTCTGTCCTTGGGGCCATGCACCCATATGCGAATGGACTTCAAATTTGAAGCAGCATCAGTGTTCATGCAGCCGCTGTGACCCAACTGACATCAATGGGACTGCCTGTACGGGGATTTGCAGAACATCTGCACATTCCCGTGTTGGAAAACATGGCCCTTTACGGGCATTTGCTTTAGTACACCTCGTGTGAACGAGGCCTTAAACTAGCCATACATTATACAAATTTCTTGTTCAATTTCCTTTAGATTTACTTTCAACGGTAGTGCAAGGGTCTGCCTGATTGCGCACAAATTGAAAGTGTTTAGGTTTGACCTCATTTTATATGGTTTTAGTAACGTTCATTGTTAGGGCTTTCTACATGGTAAATTACGTGTATGCAAGACTGCATTTATCATAATAGCACTCATTGGCCATTAGTCTAGGCAGGAGCTTAAGGGGAACAGCACCAAAATGTGGTAACATTTTACATATTTTGTCTCCTCCTTTTGACCACTACTGGACATCTGTGGCTTAATTCAGCAATGGAACCCAAGGGAAAGGGGTTGTAGGGGATGCTGAGGATAATCAGAAGTCTCTTTACATTTCAAGAAACATGAATACATCACTTTGTTCTCTTGTTATTTCATCTGTACAGTTGAAATGCACCACAAGATTAGACTCCATGGTGCCTTAAACATTGCATTTTGACAATAGTTTTTACTAAAATAATCATATGATACAAGAGGAGGGGCTTTTGAAAAAGTATATGGAGATTAAACGGTATCCAGGACAGCATAATGTCTAAATACAATCCTGCCAAGAAGACTTTATTCTCACGATGGTGAGCAGCTCAACCACTCGCTGGCAATCCATTGAAATAATCTAACTGAAATTAGTTGATTGGCAGCCCTTGGTTAAATTGCTCAGTAGAATAAGTGTTGCATTGTCCAGGTAGTGTAGCCAATTGTATGTGATGTTACTATAATTGTAGCTGTCATTGTGAACAAACAGTTTCGGTTAAACAGTAGACACAAAACACTTCCATGTCATACAAGCCTTTTGATTTAGAAATGTTTACAGTATGAACAAGATTCTTTTATTTTTCATTTTTCTTCATCTCTTTCTTTTATGCTCTTGTCATTGCATATAAATGAGGTGAAGGAAAAGATTTAGAGAATGTTTTGATTTATGTTTTAAATAAAAATGAGCAATTGTTCTGTTACATAAAGTGGCTCCGTCACTGGGGATTGCTGCTAGAAGGTGTAAAGAGAAGATACATGCACATATCTCCAAATGTGTCAGGGCCAGGATTTGAAACTGGAACCTCTGCTGTGTCAGGCAATGTCTCTTCTTGCTAAGCTACAATTCCTTCAATAACCCTGTCTTGATTACACAGCTAACATAGAAAGTTGTGCCCTTTGTGTGGCCACCTAAGGCACAGGCTGCTTTTGGAAAGTTAAAAACTCTTCTCACTTCAGCACCAGTATTGCTACATCCCTATCCTGAACTACTTTTTGTAGTGGAAGTGGATTCTTCTGACTCTGTCATGGGAGCTATCCTTTCTCAGCAAAGATGCAGCTTTATCCTTGTGCTTACTTCTCTCATTTAATGTCTTTAGCCGAAAAGAATTACGACATTGGGAATAAAGAGTTACTGGCAATTAGGGAAGCTTTTTCTGAAGGGTGGCATCTGCTGGAAGGTGCTAAGCATCCCGTGACTGTTCTCACTGATCATAAAAATCTAGAATTAATTTGTTCCAAGAGATTGTCTTCTAGACAAGCACGTTGGTCACTGTTCTTTTCCAGGCTTAATGTGTTTATCTTGCGTCGACCTGGGTCAAGAAATGGTAAGGCTGATCATGGATGTTGTCTGGGCCTTTCCATGATAACAACCCTAAATTCTCAATCCTGCCTCAAAAAAACTTCCTAGGGGGCCACATGTTCTAAGGCATTCTTGAGTCTCCTCAAAGAAGGGTATGAGAATGACCCACCCCTCAATTATCCCCCTATGGACATCAACCTTGAGTACATAAATGTCTTTTGGACTCAAGCAAATCGCCTCTATGTACCTGAATCTGCTCGGGTTGAAGCCCTCAGGTTGGTTCATGACTCCAAATTTGCTGGACATTTTGGAGTTTTGAAAACAGAGGAACTTTTATCACATTCTTTGTGGTGGCCTGGGTACAAGAAAGATGTCAAAAGTTATGTAGCTTTTCCTTTGGGGTTGCTCCAGCTACTCCCTGATTCATCAGGATGATGGGGGTCAATTTCAATGGACTTTGTGGTCAGTTTACCCCCCTCAAATGGAATGACCACTATCTTGGTAGTTGTCGACCATCTCGCTAAGATGGCTCACTTTATACCTGTTAAGGGGGTACCCTCTGCTGAATAAACTACAGAGTTGATGGTTCGAGAAGTCTTTAGACTACATGGAATTTCTGAAGATGTAGTGCCAGACAGAACAGTACAGTTTACTTCTAATTTTTGAAAAGGTTTTGTTCAGCTTTAGGAGTAACAATTAATCTGTCTTGTTTTTATTCTCAGTCGAATGGTAAGGCAGAGAGGACCAATCAAACTTTACAGCAGTACCTAAAATGTTTTGTTGGTTATCTTCAGAATGACTGGGGGGTCTATTTTTCTAAGGCAGAGTTTGCTTATAACAATTCTAAACATAGCTCCACCCCTCAGAGCCCTTTTTTCTTAAATACCGGGTGTCATCCAGTTTTTATTTCTGATCTCCCTATCTCAACTCTGTTACCAACACAGATTAACTACATTGCAGGAGATTCAGGAGAAATTGATCAAGACTTTGAGGGAGGCTCAGAAATGTTACAATAGGGTTGCTGATAGACATCACAGATCACTTCCTACCTTTCCTGTAGATGACAAAGTTTGGTTATCAACCCAAAATTTGAAGGTTCATGCTCCATCTGCAAAGTTGAGACAGAAGTTTGTGGGACCTTTCCAGATTTTTGCTTAGATCACCCAGTCACCTTTCGCTTAAAACTTCCTGACAGTATAAAATTCACCCTGTTTTTCACATATCCCTACTCAAACCATTTTATGAAAATCCTTTTTCTAGAAGTCTTCCACCTCCTCTACCTGTTGAGGTACAGGGTGAAGAAGAATTTGTGGTGGAGAAAATTCCTGATTTATGGATTTTTTGGAACAAATTACAATATTTGTTTCAATGGGAAGGGTACAGGCCAGAAGAAAATTCTTAGTAGCATAAAGAGAATGTTCACACCCTTAGATTAACAAGAGAATTCCACCAGAAATGTCCTCACAAACCTGGCCCTAAGACATCCAGGGGATGTCCTGGGAGGATTGGAGTACTGTCAGGGCCTTGATTTGAAACTGGAACCTCTGCTGTGTCAGGCAATATCTCCTCTTGCTGAGATACCTGGAATGATGGACAGTTACCTGGACAATTCCTTGAATGACCCTGTCTTGAACCTTTTTTGTTTTGAACCCTAAACTCTTTGCTCCTCCCATGAACTTCCTGATTTAAGCCATGTCTATGCACTTCCTGTTTGCCAGATTATTGTGCTTTCTCAGGCAGTATTTCGCTCTTGTCTTCCCTGCTCCCGTTCATATTTTGCTACCACTAATTATTGACCCTTGGCTTGTTCCTCGAATACACTTCTGCCTGATCCAAACCTTCAACTACTCGTTACTGACCTTTTGGCTTGTTTATTAACTATTCTGTTCTGTCAGATCCTTACCTGCTTAATCCGCTACTGGACCCTGGCTTGCTCACCTCCAGGTGGAGTGATCCTGAGGACAGCGATCTGGTGCTAACATGCAGCAAAATCCATTTCCGCCATCAGAAGCTCTGGTGAACACTGGTTAGTACTTAGACTCCACACCTCAGGTGAGCCCACATCATCCTACAGGGTGACCTGCCAGTGTACCTATCCTGCTGGTTTCTGTGTGAGCTTCCCACTGCTATAGCAGCTGGTCTTCGAGCCTGACTCCTGATTGTGACAACATGTCTGCACCTTATGCTTGTTTTTCAACAGTGACAGAATAACTTTAAAGGTATATTACAGCCCAACCTTATACACAAATCCATGAAATTCGAGCAAGGATTACACTCTATTTTCACAGGGTTTTGATATGCAAAGATGAATTCCAGGTATAGCTATTTTTGAATAACTACATTCGTCCAGTTTGGACTAATGTAACTATCCATATGCCATATCTGGCCCGTCCCCATGGAAGTTAGAAATCACTGTAGAAGGTATTACTATGGCAGTGATTGCCGATGGCTTCTGGGTCCAACTGGTTGCCCTGCTGCTTTCACTTCCTCAGCACGGGCGCCATTTAGGCAACACTGAATTTTCAAAATAAATGCAAAGTGTTCTCTGATTAGATGAAGTAGATGGTGCTCAGGGCACCTTGCCTAGTGCCCCTGTACTCATGTGTGCTCGTTCTTGACCCAGCTCTCTGCGTCCATCAGACGCAGAGAGCACGGCTCAGCCCTGCCCCCTGCTCCCGTCTCACTCGCTGTGATTGACAGCAACGGGAGCCAATGTCTCCTGCATCTCAGCCAATCAGGAAGGAGAGACCCTGAAGAGCCTGGGGTCTCGTGCACATCGCTGGATCGAGATCAGGCTAAGGTAAGTATTATGGGGGTGGGGCTGAGGGGGGAGCTGCACACTGAAGATTTTGCATGAAGGTAAAAACATTAATCCTTTACAACTGCTTAAATTAATTTTAAAAAAAAAACACAATATATTTATATATAGCCCTATTTTTTTTTTTAAAAGTGAAAGATGATGTTACACCAAGTAAATAAATACCTAACATGTCACGCTTTAAAATTGCGCATGCTCGTGGAATGGCAAAAAAACAGTACTTAAAAATCTTCATAGGCGACACTTTTCACGTCTTTACAGGTTACCTGTTTAGAGATACAGAGGAGGTCTAGTGCTAGAATAATTGCTCTCATTCTAACGTTTGCAGTGCTCACATGTGTGGTGCGAATACAGTTTACATATGTGAGCGCGACTTACGTACGAGTTTGCTTCTGCGCGCAAACACAGAAGGATGGAGATGCTTTAAATTTTATTTGTTTTTTTCCTATTTATTTTATTTTTTATTTTTACACTGTCCCTTTAATTATTTTTTTCCTAACCACTTTTATTCCTATTACAAGGAATGTAAACATCCCTTGTAATAGAAATATGGACGACAGGTCCTCTTTATGGAGACATCTGGGGTCAAAAAGACCCCAAATCTCTCCTTTCCCTTTAAAAGCAAAAGATCAAAAAAATATATATTTTTGATCTTTTGCTTTAACCACTTGCCTACTGGGCACTTTTACCCCCTTCCTGCCCAGGTCAATTTTCAGCTTTCAGTGTGCTGTCGCACTTTGAATGAAAATTGCGCGGTCATGCAACACTGTACCCAAACAACATTTTTATCATTTTATTTACATGTAGAGCTTTCTTTTGGTGGTTTTTAATCACCACTGGGTTTATTTTTTGCTAAATAAACAAATAAAGACTGAAAATTTTGAAAAAACAAAACAAAAAAATGTTGTAATAGTTTGTTATAAACTTTTGCAAACATGTAATTTTTCTCCTTCACCGATGTGCACTGATAAGACTACACTGATGAGCACTGATAGGGTGCACTGATGGGCATTGATGGGCACTAATAGGCTGCACCAATGGGCACTGATGAGGCAGCACTGGTGGGCACTGATGAAGCTGCACTGATGGGTGGCATTGATGGGCACTGATAGGCAGCACTGATGGGCACTTGTAGACGACACTGATGAGGATGCACTGATAGGTGACACTAATGAGGAGGCACTGATGGGCACAGATTGGCAGCACTGGTGGGCACACATTGGCAGCACTGGTGGGCACTGTTGGGACTGCACTGATAATCAGGGCACCTTATAATCAGTGTCCTGATTATCAGTGTTCATGTTCATTTTACACAAGCTGGTAATATTGACTCTCCTCACGCTGTCTGTGAGGAAAGGAATGCTGATAACTGGCTTCTGTTTACATCCGTGATCAGCTGTGATTGGACACAGCTGATCACATGGTAAAAAGCCACTGATTGGCTCTTTACCTCAATATGATTAGCACTGTCTGGAGGACACTGCAATCACAGAGTGAGCCGCCTGCACCCCACAGCAGGCACGCGGCAGACACGATCACAGGAGGCCGTCTTTAAGCTATAAAGCAAGTGGTTAAAAAAAAAAAATATGTTTACTTCCAGCCTAGACTGGAAGTGACATTATGATGTCACTCTGGCCCTCCAAAGTCATAGAGGCAATCAAGATGAAGATCTACTCTTAGATTGCCTCAGGGACGAGCCGGCTGCACCATTGGATTGGTTCTCTAGCAATCCGGCGGAACAGGTAGGCTCGGGAAACACCAGCAAGCAGCGCCTGGGGGAGGGGGGGGGGCATCCATCCCCTCCTGCTGTTTCTGAAAGTGTTCCAGGAGCTCATGAGCAACTCGGAATGCTTTAATGAGAAAGCCAGTCACAAGCTATAACCCACTTCAAAGCCGCAACGTATGTATGCGCATTGCAGTCTTGAAGTGGTAAAATAGTGTAGATAAATAAGACACTGCTATTGCTGACATCTCTAAAAGTTGATTGGCTATCTCAGGCTAAAACACTAGTTTAGTAAAAAAAAAAAAAGCCTGCATATAGGAAAGCCAGAGTGAAGCTAGAACTCTGCAAACTTGTTCTAGGTTGGTACTTTAGATACTGTTGAGGCTTCTGGATCAGCATGACAGCCAGGATACTATAATTTTTAGATGTCAGCAATGTCATCCTCATATGTAAAACCTTCCTTTGCAGCACAGTTCAAGCCGTTTCTGTGTTTATTAAAAATCAGCAGCTACAAAAAGTGTGACTGCTGACTTTTAATAAACACATACTTACCTGTCCCACGATCCAGCAGTGCGATTGCCCCAAACCCTTGGTTCTCTCCCTCACCTCTCCTGGCGCATCACTAGTGTGAGCACCCGGCTTGTGACAGAATATTCCCTTCCAACCTTCTGCACGTTCCCAGTGACACATTCAGTCATGATAGGAAAGTTTGGGATACTCCTGTAGATGTGCACAACTCTAGGCACATCCACTTCATGCCTGCAGCAAATCGATCTTTCTCTCCTGTGACACGTTCTCTTTAAACTTGGTTCACTGATATTGTCGATCGTACTTTGCTCATTGCTTTTTGTTTTGAACTCAAAACAAAAAGCTGAGGCTGAACTCAAGGCAGAATTAAAAGACATTACTAAATGCAGCTCTATATTCATTAATTATTACAACAAAGGAGTGCAGCGCAATTATCAGAAAGTGTATATATAAATGTATACAATTCATAAGAACAAAGGTCATATAATGGAGAAACCGATACACATCAGCTAATCAGCCACTGTGAATTCGTATTTCTGAATAAAACATGCCGGATTTCAAACCAGTGTAGCACCTCCACCATTGACCAAATTAGCCTTTCACCTTATGGATATAACCCCAGAAATCAGTATGATCAATATGCACTTTCCCCAATGGGGCAATAAAGATCCTTTCGATGGTGAATACTAGTCACAAATGGCACTTCCTCCGCAGTATATTTAAAATAAACAGAACCACATATAGTGCTCTCTGCTAAAATCAATTTTTAATATATAATAAGAGAAAAAAAAAAAAAACCTCACAACTCCAGCACTTGTCACAAGTGCATAATATGAGCGCTCTTTGTTTACATCTCAGTCTGGAAAGATGGCCACGGGTGACGTTATGCGTGGCTCCTCCCTCATATGTGTTACGTCCTATATTCATGAATTCATCATTAAATCTATTTTTAAAGGCAAGCTGTGTAAGTACCTGAATTTGACCTGGTACCAGTTCCTTGCAGTACCTGTATAGCAGAACTGGAGCATGAGAGGAAGAAGCAGTACAAGGAGCCAATCAGTTTATGCACTTACAAGAAGAATACTGATTAACCAGCAATATATATATATATATATATATATATATATATATATATATATATACAGTATATATATATATATATATATATATATATATATAGCAAAATGACAGCCGCAAAGTGGTTCCCCCATCCTGACTGGGCGTCATATGAGGGCAGGGGACGCAGAACGGCGATCAGTGGTGCGGTGTGTCACTCTGACACACTGCATTTATGATCCCGGTAAAGAGTTTATGATGTAGGCTCTTTACCATGTGATCAGCTCTGTCCAATCACAGCTGGCCACATAGTAAATAGGAAGTGCCGTTGATCGGCTTTCTTCAGTTCGCGCCTGACAGTTCACTCTGACGCACCGCATCTCTGATCCCAGTAAAGAGCCTATGATGTAAGCTCTTTACCATGTGATCAGCTGTGTCCAATCACAGCTGGTCACATAGTAAATAGGAAGTGCCGTTGATCGGCTTTCTTCAGTTCGCGCCTGACAGGCACAAGTAGAGGATAGCCAATTGGCGGCTCTCCTGACGGGGGGGGGTCTGTGCTGGTAATCAGAGCATACCCATCAGTGCCACCTATCAGTGCACCTCAGTGCCACCTATTAGTGCCCATCAGTGTCGCCTGTCAGTGCCCATCAGTGCAGCCTATCAGTGCCCATCAGTGCCGCCTATTAGTGCTCATCAGTGCCACCTATCAGTGCCCATCAGTGACGCCTATCAGTGCCCATCAGTTCCGCCTATCAGTGCCACATATCAGTGCCCATCAGTGCTGCATATCAGTGCCGCCTATCAGTGCTTATCAGTGCTGCATATAATTGCCTCATCATCAGCGCCACCCCATCATTGCCTCCTCATCAGTGCCTGGCAGTGCAGACTCATCAGTGCAGGAAAAAATTTATTTAATTACAAAAATTTATAACATAAACAAAATTTTTTTTTTTTTTTAAACTTTTTTTGTTTAGCAAAAAAGAAAAAAAACTTGCGTTGATCAAATACCACCAAAAGAAAGCTCTATTTGTGGGAAAAAAATGACATAAATTTGCTTTAGGTACCATGGTGCAATTGTCATTCAAAATGCAACAGCGCTAAAATCTGAAAATTGGCCTGGGCAGGAAGGGGGTGAAAGTGCCCGGTATTGAAGTGGTTAAAGGAAAAAAGCAGAGTAACAGAGAGATGAACCCATCACTGCTCTGGATCTCCTTTTACTGTCAAGTCACAAGCTAGGGCGGGTCCAGTACAAACTGGGTTCAGAGAAAGTAGATTGAATAATGCTGGTCACCAGACTAAGAACATCTAGTGGAAGGAAAATACTACAGGGGCAATCTCTGGATTGACAGTGAACTTTGCAGGAAAAGCTGGTTTTATCTTTTAGTGGGCTGCTCATCGTTATCTTGTTATTTTTGGCTGGAGTTTTGCTTTATAATCTATACCATCTTAAAATGACGATGCAGTTAAAAATGGTTGGTATTCTGTGTATTCTGAAAACTTCCCTAAAAATACTGTGTGTTTAGTAATAGTGACCTGGTTATGGAAGTAAAAAAAAGACAGCAGATTTTCTAAATATGCCACCTATTACTGAATCCCAGACAATCATGGTGCATACTGAAATAATATTGCCAAATCTGTGGATTTTATGATTAGCTGTATTAGCATCCTGTCATTCAGCTGAGACAGTAAAAAAACTAGAGGAACTAGAAAGCTGGTAATTATACAATGGAAGTGCTTGTCAGAAACTGACCTGAACCTGTTGCAAGAATTACCTAGAAAGACGAAAATGTATAGAAATACTTTATTCATGTACAAAGAGCAACGTATTAGGTTTTACTTTAAAGATACTCCTTTAACCCCTACTCAACCTATTGGGATAAGGCAGCCAGATGGGAGCACCATTATCCTATGATCATATGATGTTCTCCTAGGATTGCGCCATCCAGGATAGGCGCAAGCTGTCACCCACTGTGTCCACCGGACATGGATGATGACAGATCACTTTACCAACCCGCTGCCAGTACCATGTGATCACTGTGGCCAATCAGAGCAGATCATATGACAATTGTACACAATGAATGGCTTTGTTACATGCCATTCATGAGCTCTGTGATTGGTCACAGTGATCACATGGTACAGACAGGGCCAATCACACATCTGCACATGTGATTAGCTATGGCCAATCACAGCTGTTCACAATAGTAAACACTCAATGAATAGTTTTCATTCAGAAAAAAATGGTTGGTTATAACGGTAAAATTCTAATTACAGGCAAATCCCGATCACCTCTCCAGAGCAGTACAGTGTTACTATGGTAACACTGTATTGTACTGATCATTGTATGTAGAAAAAAAAATGGTAAAAAGGTAATTAAAAAAATAGAAATATTTAAAAAATTGAAAAATATATATTTTTTCTTCTACATACTGTCACCAGTCAGTGTATCTGATCACCGTCACCTCAGTTATATGATGACACTGTATTGCACTGGTGATGGTGACAGTATGCAAAATATTTTTTAAAAAGGTGAAAAAACATTTTTTTTTTAATTTCTTGATTTTTAAAAACATTGTGACAAAAATTACAAATTCAAAAAACTTGCCATTCCTCTTACTAAATACCTGTCTGTCTACTTTCCAAAAAGGAGTCATTTGGGGGATAATTGTACTGTCCGGGCATTTTCGGGAAATGAGATAGGACATCAGTACTAGGACTGATCGAACTTTTGAAAAGTTTGGTTCGGCCAGAACACCCGAACTACCCGAAAGTTCGGCCCGGATTTCAGAACCCCATTGAAATCAATGGACCAGAACTTCAGTCATCAAAAAACACAATTTTAAAGCCCTAAAACCCAATAAATGCCCCTAAAAAGTGCCTAGGGTTCTGGGTCATGCCCCAGGGACTATTAATCACACAAAAAAAGTTCTTAAAAATTGTAATTTTTGATAAAAAAGCCAATTATTGAAAAAAAAAGAGATTTTTTGATTTAGTATCTGGGGGATCTAAAAGGTGTACCTGTGAAGTTTCAGCTCTGTAGCATGTCCAGAACCAGAAAAAAAAAGATTGTTTGTATTTTGTCACTTAGAACACAGGTAGTTGGCTTCTCGCTTTTCACACATTGCCGGTTTAATAGCAGGTGTTTTTTTGGGCATTTTTTTGGGTTCTTTTGAGGCAGGAAAAACATCTGAACTTGTGTATATGGGTAGATATACCACTATACACAAGTTCAGATGTTTTGCCTGCCTCTAAAGAACCCAAAAAAATGCCCAAAAAAACGCCTGCTACTAAACCGGCAATGTGTGAAAGGAGCGAAGCCATATTACAGATCTATAATTGCACTAATACAAATTATCTTTTTTTTTTTTATGGTTCTGGACATGCTACAGAGCTGAAACTTCACAGGTACACCTTTTAGACCCCCCCAGACACAAAATCACACAAAAAAAGTTATTAAAAATTGTCATTTTTGATAGTTTTTTGATACAGAGCCAATTATTGAAAAAAAATAAAAAAAATAAAAAAAATAAAAATTTCTTTGGATTTAGTATCTGGGGGTTCTAAAAAAAACAAAAAAAATTAAAAAAAAAAAAAACATTTCTTTGGAACTTGTATATATACCACTATACACAAGTTCAGATGTTTTTCCTGACTCCAAAGAACCCAAAAAATGTCCAAAAAAACGCTAGCTACTAAACCGGCAATGTGTGAAAAGCGAGAAGCCATATTCCAGATCTATAATTGCACTAATACAAATGATCTTTTTTTTTTATGGTTCTGGACATGCTACAGAGCTGAAACTTCACAGGTACACTTTTTTAGACCCCCCCAGATACTAAATCCAAATAAATTTTTTTTTTTAATTTTTTTTTTTTTCAATAATTGTCTCTCTATCAAAAATCTATCAAAAATGACAATTTTTAATAAATTTTTTGCTTGATTTTGTGTCTGGGGGGTCTAAAAGGTGTGCCTGTGAAGTTTCAGCTCTGTAGCATGTCCAGAACCCCAAAAAAAAGATCATATAGGTGTAAAAGGGGGGCCCCATCATCCCTGCTCTACTGAAAAATGATCTTTTTTTCCGGTTCTGGACATGCTACATAGCTGAAACTTCACAGGTACACATTTTAGACCCCCCAGATACTAAATCCAAAGAATTTTTTTTTTTTTTTTAATTTTTTCAATAATTGGCTCTCTATCAAAAATCTATCAAAAAAGACAATTTTTAAGAACTTTTTTTGTGTGATTTTGTGTCTGGGGGGTCTAAAAAGTGTACCTGTGAAGTTTCAGCTCTGTAGCATGTCCAGAACCATAAAAAAAAGATCATTTGTATTAGTTCAATTATAGATCTGGAATATGGATTTGCTCCTTTCACACCTTGCCGGTTTAGTAGCAGGTGTTTTTTTTGGGCATTTTTTGGGGGTTCTTTAGAGGCAGGCAAAACATCTAAACTTGTGTATAGTGGTATATATAACCGTATACACAAGTTCAGATGTTTAGCCTGCCTCCAAAAACCCCCAAAAAATGCCTGCAACAACACACCTGGCCTTTTTTTTTTTTTGACGCTAGTGTTTTTTTGGGCATTTTTTGGGTTCTTTGGAGGCAGGCAAAACATCTGAACTTGTGTATAGTGGTGTATATACACACATACTTATATGTATATACACACCTAGACAAAAATAGGTGTGATAGGAGCAGAACTATATTGGTGTTAATTATTTCATTAGCGCAAGTAGTTTTTTCGGCTCCTTTCACACCTATATATGTCTAGGTGTATATATACAGACATGGGTGTGTATATATACCCCCTATACACATGTTAAGATGTCATGTCTGACTCCAAACATGTCCTCAAAAAAGCACTAGCAACGCCTGCAGCATAAAGAATGCTGACTGGTGAGAAGCCATATCCCTGAAGCGAAAGTGACTTGAGAGAAACTAGCTTTTCTCTATAGCGGTCACCCTGCTATGGAAGGGTTTGGTCACCCTGCCATAGCAGTCACTGTCAGTTCACCCTACACTACATTACGGTCACCCTGACACTTAACACTTTCCCTACAGAAACTAAATTTTTGAAGCTAACTAAAGTGTAAAGGAGCACTCTAACTACACTAGATATCCCTTTCCTGACACTAATAAATGCTAAATGACACTTTTAAAGTAAAATTAGCAGAACTGCTTCCACTCTCTTCCATGTCCAGTATAACAATGCTAGGAATTTGGCGGGGGCTATCTTATATACTGGGGGGCGTATTCACTAATGATTGGCCTAGGGACCCCCTAGTCACTCCAATCACATTCCTAGCATTCTCCTGCCCCCTCAATTGGATTTTGCTAATGGTTCTGGTCCAATCACGGGCTTTTAAAGCCCATTTCCTGAACCATTGCATTTTGGTCGGTTCTGGTTGCCGAATTCCGAACTTTTTGGGCAAAAAGTTCTAAATTCGGCCGAACCTCGAACACCCAATGTTCGGGTCAAACCGATGGTCGACCCAAACCGTTCGATCATCCCTAATCAGTACATCAGGATGATTTTCACATGTACCTGTATATACCATAGTTTGTGAACTCTACTTTCCTACAGACTAAATATTACACAGATTTGGGTTATTTTCACCAAAGAAATGTAGCAGAATACATTATGGCCTAAATTTATGAAGAAAAATTATTTATTCGCAAAATGTTATGCCAGAAACAAAGAAAAAACATCCTTTTTAGTTTATTTAGCAAAAATTAAAAAACCCAGTTGTGATTGAAAAAAAAAAAGATAAAAAATGCACAGGGGTACAGTGTTGCATGACACGGAAAAAGAGCAAAAATCTTGAAAAAATTTTTTTTTAGTTTCTATTATTACATTTTGTAGATATGTAATGTTTGTTCATAAAATTTAGGCCAAAATGTATACTGCTACATATCTTTGGTAAAAAAAAAAAATCCATATTTGTGTATATTATTTAGTCTGTGTGAAAGCTTTAAAATCTACAAGCAATGGTGCCAATCGTTGAAAAGTGATCACACCTGATATACTGACGACCTATCTAATTTCTTGAGGCCCTGACAGTACAAATATCCCCCAAATGACCCCTTTTTGTAAAGTAGACAGTCCAAGGTATTTCGTAAGAGGCATGGTGAGTTTTTTGAAGTTGTATTTTTTTCTCACAATTCTTGGGAATATTAAGAAATCCATTTTTTTTTTAACACAAAATTGTAATATTACCAAGTTATTTATCACACACCACACAGTCATACTTGTAATTACACCCCAAAATACATTCTGCTAATCCTCCTGAGTATGGCGATACCACATGAGACTTTTTCACAGCATGGGCACATAAGGGGGCTGAACATCCAAGTAGAACCTTCAGACGTTCTAGGAGCATACATTTCACATCTAATTTTCTGACTACCTAGTCAGGAAAAAGGGTCTTTTGAACATGTAATTTATTTCCACAAGTTTTTGGAAAATGTGGAAATAAAATGAAAACGTATTTTTTATACACAAAGTTGTCAATTTATGAGATACTTCTAACACATAGCATGTACATAGCAAAAATGTCACCCCAAAAAACATTCTGCTACTCGTTCTGAGTATGACAATGCCACATGTGTGAGACTTTTATGTAGCCTGGCCCCATAGAGAGATGCAACATCCAAGGAGCACCTTCAGGCGTTCTAGGAGCATTAAACCCACATCTAATTTCCTGACTACCTATCACACCTTTGAAGGCCCTGGAGCACCAGGAAAATGGAAACGCCCACAAAATGACCCCATTTTGGAAAGCAAACCCCCTAACCTATATTCTATGAGGCATGGGCTGGAGACAGGTATTCAGGTACTCTGATGGGCTGCAGATAGGTACTGTGGTATTCTGATGGGCTGCGGGTAGGTACATGGGTACTCTGATGGGTTGGAGACAGGTACTCCGGTACTCTGATGGCCTGGAGACAGCTACTCAGGTTTTCTGATGGGCTGCAGATAGCTACTCAGGTACTTTAATGGCTGCAGATTGGTACTCGGGTACTCTGAAGGTCTGGAGACAGGTACTCAGGTATGCTGAAAATAGATGCTAGGGTACTCTGATGGGCTAAAGACAGGTACTTAGGTACTCTGATGGGCTGCAGATAGATACTCGGGTACTCTGATGGGCTGGAGACAGGTATTTGGGTACTCTGATGGGCTTCAGATAGATACTCGGGTACTTTGATGGCTGCAGATAGGTACTCGGGTACTCTGAAGGGCTGGAGACAGGTACTCAGGTATGCTGAATGGCTGAAAATAGATGCTAGGGTACTCTGATGGGCTAGAGACAGCTACTCGGCTATTCTGATGGGCTGCAGATAACTACTCGGGTACTTTGATGAGCTGCAGATATGTACTTTGGTACTCCGATGGGCTGGAGACAGGTACTCGGGTACTCTGATTTGCTGGAGACAGGTACTCTGGTACTCTGATGGGCTGGGGACAGGTACTTGGATACTCAGATGGGCTGCAAATAGGTACTCGGGTACTCTGATGGGTTACAGACAAGTACTCAGGTACCCCGATAGGCTGGAGACAGGTACTCAGGTACTCTGATGGGCTGCAAATAGATACTCAAGTACACTGATGGGCCAGGGACAGGTACTCTGATGGGTTGCAGAGAGATACTCTGGTACTCTGATGGGCTGGAGACAGGTACTATACTTAATCTATATTAAGTTAACATTTTAATTTTTTCTCTCTTCCTTCTTATCCGCTTCTCCCCCTGGCGGCAATTGTGGATGCTGGGGTGCCTTGGGCTCTTCTGCCCCGGGGGCTGCGATGTGCCGCTGGTTTGGGCCCCCCTCCATATTTCCCTCTCCCCAGTTGGTTTGGGTGGTGGGTGGGGGGGTCGCCGGCAGCGCATCGACGCCATGTGTCCAAGCCCGACGCATGATGTCATATACATAATGGCGCCGCAACGATCTCTGGTTTCCATCTGACGCCGTCACATGGGACTGGGTGGACAACCCTTGTTTCCGATGCTAGTGCCAACCAGGCACAGCCATCACTCCTCCCCCATATCCCACACCATTCGCACGCACAATGCGTTTGCTGTGGGTCCGTCTCCTAGCTCTGGGCTGGGGTGTGGGTGGCACACTATGAGCACTCCATATCTTTATGTCTCTCTTATCGGTGGACACAACAAACCTCTACTCACAGGATCCTGACATGTAAGATTCTGTGGGATCTTTTTTATCTCTACTTTTGTTTGAATACATTCATTTCTCTGACCACTTCGGTACTCAGACAAGTACTCTGGTACTCTGATGGATTTCAGACAGGTACTCGAGTACTCATATGGACTGAAAATAGGTACTCTGGTACTCAGATGGGCTAGAGACAAGTACTCAAGTACTCTGATGGGTTGCAGATAGGTACTGAGGTACTCTTATGGGCTGGAGACAGGTACTCCTGTACTCTTTTGGGCTGGAGACAGGTACTCCGGTACTCTCATGGGCTGGGGACAGGTACTCCGGTATTTTGATGGGTTGCAGATAGGTACTTGGGTACTCTCTCCAATTTGTCACAGTGCCTTTAAAAATCACTGATCACCGCTATTACTAGTGAAAAAAAAAATAGATAAATAAAAAGGCCATAAAAATATCTCATAGTTTGTAGACGCAATCATTTTTGCGCAAACCAATCAGTATACGCTTTTTTTTTTTTTTTTCACCAGAAACATGTAACAGAATACACATTGGCCTAAATTGATGAAGAAATTTGATTTTTTTTATAAAATTTTATTGGATGTGTTTTATAGCAGGAAGTAAAAATATATATATATATATATATTTTTCAAAATTGTCGCTCTTTTTTTGTATAGTCCAAAGAAATAAAAATTGCAGAGGTGATCAAATACCACCAAAGAAATCTCTATTTGTGGAAAAAAAAAAGGACATCAATTTTATTTGGGTACAGCGTCATACGATTGTGCAATTTTCAATTAAAATAACGCATCACAAAAAATGTCCTGATCAATAAGGGGCTAAAACCTTCTGGGCTGAAGTTGCTAAATTTTGACACAGATCCTGTGTGCCAGGATGACTGAACTGCAGCACGTGCAAAGGAGTGATGTCATCTTATGGTGGTCAATGAAGTTGGCCACATGTCAACATTCGGAAGAAACCGGGCAGAAGATGCCAGTGAGGACAATAAATGGGAGGTAAGTGTTGCAGACTTTGATTTCACTTTAACATGGAGGAGCCCTTATAATAACTTTCTGGTCTCGGATAACCCCTGATAATAATTATTGTATCTAGGGCTCACTGCACATTAGCATAATGGTCAGAGGGAAGAATGTTCCAAACATTTGTGGCCATTGGAAAAAAATCACTTTCTTACAGATAGGGCTTTATTATAAAAAACATATTTTTACTCAATAATCTCAATCAAAGTATTTTTTTTTATTGCTCTTGCAATCATTTTAGTACTTTGAAAAAAAAGATACATTTTTTTCATACTGCTCATAGGAAATAGCAAACACCTTGCCCTCAAAGAAAAAAATAATGCCAACAACAGTTCAAATATTTTTCATGTCTTTAACCTTCAGGTTTAAAGGAAATGGCATTTGACATGCCAAGAATCTAAACCCACCATTGAAACTGGCAAAGTACATTTTCTGTAATAAATAAAGTCAACACACAAATAATCAACAGTAACAGAATATCATAAAAGTAGCAGAATAAACAGTTCTTTGAAAGACTCAAACAAAACAAAGTATTATATCAATTGACCGAGATTTATACTATAATCAAGGCAAGGTGTTACATTTGAAGGTTATAATATTAAATGAGCTTTTGTTTTTAAAAGACATTCATTGAGAATAATTTGTATCCAAATATAGGAATCAAATTATGATTAGGATAATTGATAATGATAAATTAAATTTGCATGTATGTGATAACACTCAAATTGTCTTTGGTGGTAGAAAAAGCACACAAAGAGAATTTGGGTCAATGTTGTTATGGGAAAGGCTATTAGCCAGGCATTCTATAGTTCTCCTGCATTTTCTTATAAGTAAAAACCCCTGCCCACATATACTAACTTTTCTTGCTCTCCCCGGCAGCTCAATTGCTATTATGTGTCCTAATGCTGTGTGGGCTTTGTGATGATGGGTTACCTGGTCCTCTTGACAGGGTGACAGTGCTCAGGCCTGGTGACTGGTCCCTCACATACTGCTCTATATACAGAAGGACCATGCATTTACAGCATTTAAGGCTCAAATTAAGCAATAGTTCACTGTGGTGGAGCACATAGAAGGCAGGCATTAACTCACTTGGGTTGGGTTGGGTTGGGTTAGGAGGGTGTTCTTGTTGTTGTTCAGTCATTTAGGTGTGTCCGACTATTCGTGACCTCATGAACCATAGTGTGCCAGGCTCTTTTGTCCTCCACTGCCTGCCGGAGCTTGCTTAGCTTCATGCTCATTGTTTCAATGATGCTATCTATTCATCTTGTTTTCTGTCGTCCTCTTCTCCTTTTTTCTTCCATGTTTCCCAGCATCAGGGTCTTTTCCAATGAGTCCTCTCTTCATTCCATCCAAGGGACTTTCAAGAGTATTTTCCAACATCATAGTTCAAAAGCATCAATTCTTCAGCGTTCAGGCTTCCTTATGGTCCAACTTTCCCAGCATATGTTACTACTGGGAATACCATAGCTTTGACTATACGGCACTTTGTCGGTAGGGTGATGTCTCTGCTTTTTATACTGTTTTCTAGGTTTGCCATTGCTTTCCTCCCAAGAAGCAAGCATCTCTTTATTTAATGGCTACAGTCACCGTCTGCCCTGATCTTGGAGTCTAGGAAGATACAATCTGTCACTGCTTCCATTTGTTCTCCTCCTATTTGCCAAGGAGTGATGGGACCGGTTGCCATGATCTTAGTTTTCTTAATGTTCAATTTAAGGCCAGCTTTTGAACTCTCCTCTTTTGCCTTCATTAAGAGACTCTTAAGTTATTCTTCACTTTCTGCCATTAGTGTGGTATAGTTTATCTTTCCCAGGTTGTTAATATTTCTCCCTAGGATCCTAATTCCGGCTTGTAAATTGTCGATCCTGGCATTTCGCATGATGCACTCTGCATATAGGCTAAATAAGTAGGGTGACAATATACATCCTTGTCACACTCCTTTTTTAATTTTGAACCAGTCAGTTGATCCATGTCCTTTTCTAACTAATGCTTCTTGACTTGCTTACAGGTTTTTCAGAAGACAGGTGAGGCACAGGCGTCACGAGCCGGGTGCGGGGGGGGCGAGCCGCACCAGGGTGTCCATCGAGGGAGGGTGACACCCAGTGTAAAGTAAAAAGGCTGCCAGACAGTAAAAAAAAACAGCCTGTCTCAGCCTGTGTCTGTGACACTTGCAGTTCCGGAGCCTGCCTGACGAGTCTCCACTGATCTTTCTGAGTGCTTCTGATGCTTCTTGCACCCTCCCCCTTCTCCAGCGCGCCTTATTTGATCTAAACAGGAAGAGATGCCGGGAGGGGGGAGAAGTGCAGTCTGCAGGGGAGGACAGACTTGTTTAGCCTAGCACTAAGGTAAGCTGCTAGCTAAACTAGGCAATAAACATGTCCTGTCCGTAGCTTGTTGTCTAGAGGGAGGAGGAGGAGGAGGGAGGGGGGAGAGAATGGGCTCTCTCTAGCAGGCTGCTGTCTGTTTTTTTTTTTTGTTTTTTTTTGTGTGAGATCTACTCTGCTTCTGAAGGGTGGATATTTTCTACATTCTACCCCCAATGTCTAATACACCTCCCTAGAATCCCTATCCCTTACCTGCTCATCAGTCCAGTTCAGGCACAGACTCCTCTCCTGCATTACCACCTCATGTCTGTGGCACTACAAATACAAGCATGCCAGGAGAGGGGAGGCAGCAGCAGACAGATCAGGCTGATTTTCAGATTAAATGTGCATAGTGTGTAGTGTGTACTGTATACTGTATGATCATTATTTATTTATTGTGCTTGGTGGTCTTAAGGTGTTTACCATTTATATACCTATCAGAGTAAGTAGAGAGCACATTTGCAGTGGAAGTGCTCTGGAGCATTTTTATTAGTGTAAAATGGAAAGACAGAGTCAGAGTGGTGGAGTGATGGGGGAGGAAGATGGACAGAGAGATGGAAAGAGTGAGGAGTGAGTAAGGGATGGAGGTATAGATTGGGTGACAGATAGAGGAAGGGATGGAGGGATGGTAAGAGACACAGAGAAATGGAACAATGGAGCAAAGGATATAGGGATGGGGTGTTGGAGGGATGGAGTTATGGAAAGAGAGTGAGAGACAGAATAATAGGATAAAAGTGATGGCGGGTAGAAAAGGGGGAGGGATATATAGGGCACAAGGGTTGTTGGATGGACAGTATGATGGAGCATGGGGCAGACAAATGAAGCAAGGGACGGATGGACCAAGAGATAAAACGATGGAGTTATGGAAAAATGAAAATAATGGAGGGTGAAGTGGTGGGAGGGATGGTTGGATGGACAGTTTAATGGAGGGATGGAGACAGGGGGGTGATGGAGGGATGGTGATGGGGGTGATGGAGAGATGCAGACAGGGGGTGATGGAGTGATGGAAACAGGGGGGGGATGGAGTCAGAAGATGATGGAGGGATGGAAACAGGAGGTGATGGGGGATGGAGTGATGGAGACAGGAGGTGATGGAGTCAGAAGATGATGGAGACAGGAGGTGATGGAGACAGACAGGCGGTCCTTAGAATTGGGGACATAATATTTGGGTGATCCTGGTGGCTTCCAGGGATTTCCCCCCACTTTCTGTGATGGCTATGGAACAGAAATTAAGGGGAAATCTCTCCAGTTTGACATAGGTGACAAAATCTGATGGGTTATAATCTAATCTGGCTTACTATATCAAAAATAACATAAGAAATATGTTATTTTACCTTAATGTCTATCTTAAACCACATTGCTAATTGCATATTGTACTTGTTTGTAGCTTATGCACTGAAATTTGCAATTAAACCTGTCATTTTGTAACTTTTGGAAATGCCAGTAAAAACTTGGCTGTGCCAGTAAATTTTGAGTGTCGTGTCAGTGAATTTCAGTCTGGTAGGTTGGCAACACTGGTGACACCAGTAGGCCTGAGGCGGGAGCCGAAGCTGCCAGTCTGTGGCCCCACCACTCGCTGCCTCTAGGTATCGCGGCCGCCGAAATTGCAGTGTGTTATAATCTATTCAGACCAGCAGTCTCCTCCAGCAGTGTTTGTCACGAACAGATGGTGGGTGTGTTACCTGACCCCACCTCCTCGGCTTGGCTCCTCCTGTGTACTGTACATTGCTGGGGTCCTGGGAGCAGGCAAACAAGACGAGCGGCAAAGGTCTGGAGCGGCCATCAGTGCCATAAAAAAAACATTATTAAAAGGGGTTGGGGTGACACCATGAGTTACCGCACCGGGTGACACCAACCCTAGTGACGCCACTGAGGTGAGGTGGTCTGGTATTCCCATTTCTTTCAGTATTTGCCGCATCTTTTAGCCATCCACAGAATCGAAGGCTTTTACCGTAGTCAATAAAGCAGAAGTAGACATTCTTCTGGAACTCCCTTGCTTTCTCCATGATCCAGCAAATGTTGGCAATTTGATCTCTAGTTCCTATGCCTATACATAATTAAGCTTGTAACTGCTCCAAACAAAATAAGGTGAAAGACACACCTTTCTCCTGCGCTCAGAAGACGAGGCTCCCCGACCACTCTTCCCACAAAGCTTTACAAAAGGCGTCTCAGATGGCTATGGTCTTGCTGCCCTAAAGGACTGGGGCAGCATGGTGGAAGAAGAAAAAGGAAATAATATCACAGAACAATACATATATACACAACTCCGTCAGAGCCGTACACATCTACAAAACATAAACCAAATATAATATGATAGACGATGGTGGATATGGATGCACAACCCCCCCAAAAAGAGGAACAAGTGGTCTATCAAATGTTGTATCCCCATATTGGGGTATATATAATTCCACCATACCATACTGCATCCCATCATTACATGGTAGCAAAACAAAACGAAAATACCACTAGACATATCAAGGAAAGGCAGTGACACAATAAAGTGGTACGTAAATGTTACTTAAACACAAATTAATGTTAACACTGGCTGAAAAAAAAAAAAAAAAACATAAAATCAATATATGAGTAAATACAGAAAAAAACCTTCCCTATCATATTAAAGCCCTCCAACACCACCCATTGGTAAAACTATCACATATAACATATAAAAAGAAGCCCTAAATGAACATTATATGAACATTGTGTGAAGAGAGTGTAATGGGTAGTGAAGAAGAAAGAAATGGAATAAAGTAAGAGAATACAATACGCTATGTATAAACATTTCTGAGTGTAAACATGTCACTACGAGGAAGGGAATTGGGGATAAGGCAAGTGTGGTATTATCACTGTATTTGAACCCAATATAAAAACCTAATATAATGCAATGTAAAAACTGATGGCATGCAAACCACAAACTAATAGGCAGAAAGGCAAACAGAAATACGTAGGGAAGGGAGGTAAATGGTCACTAATTCAATCATAAAAATGAGTTCCCATTCAAAATTTAAACCATATGGTATGCGTGTCTTAAACTGAAAAACCCAAAAGACTTCTCTTTTACAGAGGTCAGAACACATCCCCCTCTCTCTTAGGTACACGACTTTCTCTAAGATCTGCACCCCCAGAGCCAAAAGGTCCCCAGCATGACTTTGATTGAAATGACAAGCAAAATTGGTGAATTGGTTCTTCTCAATACTGAACACATGTTCATAAAACCTATCCCTTAAATGCCTAGTTGTGTGTCCTTTTGTACTTCCCATGACATATTTTGCAAGTGGTTATGTACTCTACATATTTGGTATTACAGTACGACTGTATTTTTTGCTCCCTTTCAGCCGAGTAGGAGTGAACAACTTTACCCTTAATGACGTGCCTACAACAAGGACAACTAGTGCCACCACAGCAATAGTTGCCCTTGAAGTGAAGCCATGTAGTAGACTGTATTTTACTGGGATTTAAAAAAAAAAAAAAAACTGGGAGACAGTGAATTCCCTATTGTGGGGGCCCTCCTAGGTACTGAAAGGATACTCCAACCTGACTTACAATAATGGTGGAAAAATGCTTTCTGAATGAGTGATTAAATTGATGGCCAATGAATGAAGGAATGAGAAGGTGTTTTATTGTGTCAAGAAAAAACAAGAGACCAAGGGGGGCGTGTCCGGCCGTCAGCCAAGATGGCCGCTTGAAGAAGGAGCTTCGCTGCACCAGCGCCTCAATCCTCGGCCATCCGCTGGCACTCTGCATCTACAAGCCTATCCCTGCTACCACGCCGTTCAGGACGTCCTTGGGGTCCCCCCGTTGCCTCAATTTTTGATACCGGACACGGATCGCCGCAGAACCGCTTCCGCGGCCTACCTGGCGCTCCGAGGCCTGCACAGCTGCCGCGGCCCGTCATCCTGAGCTCCGGAGGGGAGGTAGGCACCAACAGCATCCCTACACACCATCCTGCCCCACAGTGCTGCCCCCCTCTGCCCTGACCTGCCCCGCTGTGCCTCTGGGACCCTCTCCCTCACCGACCGCGGCCTACCTGCCAGCACCCAGCCACCATCTTCCCGGCCCCATCGCACTTGCTGGGCACCCCTGGGACTCCCCCCCTGCCTGGACCCCAAACCTCATCTGCACCCTGGGAGGGATATTGAGTAGCCGCTTGCCCAGCTTATCCCTGCCAAAACAAGGGATTCCCCTTTGCAGGAGTTGCGGCCTACGTGGGACCCTTTTACTGTGCCTCCACTGTGGACCCCAGGACAAGGTGCAGTCCCTGCACATCTCCTCTGACAGTTGCCACCGCCTCCACCTGCATGCCTTGTGGGCTTGCACTCTAGCTACTCAGGACACCTAACTGCAGCTAGACTGTTAGTGATGCTCTGCACTGCTCTGCAGAGTATTGCACCCAGCCATCTGTGACAATTCCTTAACTTCACTATACAGTTATCTCTCTCCCTGCAGTTTTTTTGATCATTTGAGTGGCTGTATGTGTGGATGCCTGCATTGATGGCTGCTGCTATTCACGCTATACCCTAAACACATCTGTGGATCTATGTACCCCTGATTTGAAGATAGCAACCATGCAGTGCTGAGCTGAGGGACCGTCCGGCTCTGGCAGCTAACCTCTCCATCTAGCTACACCTGCATTCCGCATGTCGACGGGCAATTCCCACCCCGCTGACTCTCCGGAACTCCAACAAAGCTCCATACAATGCTATTTACTTTGCACTTCGCCTACAAAACCCCGATCTCCCAAGCCAGGCAAGATGGCTCCTGGGCGCACAAGGGGCAAAACTAAGCCTCCCCCTTCGGTTTCCTTGCCCTCCTCCCTGGATGGGGACTCCAGCCGCAATGGGCATGCACCTCTCCCGGACACTACGCCTTCAACTCCCATCCCATCTTGCCCCTCTACCTCCCGTGGAGAATTGGAACAACATGCCGATGGAGGTCCCCTCAGATCAGAGACGGCCTCCCTCTTGTCGGCTTTACACTCGGACTTTGACTCCTGGGCCTCCAAGATGGAACTTTCGCTGCATGCTGAACTGAACACAGTTCGCCAGCAAATCTCTGTCACTGACTCCACAGTGGCATCCGTGACCGCTACCCAAGAGGTCCATGAAACCCACCTGACTGCACTGGAAGCTGCCTCCCTGGACTATCTCCGACGCCTGCGCCAACAGCAACTCCGCATTGATGATGGGGAAAACAGGAGCCGCAGAAATAACATCAGGATCCAGGGGCTTCCCGAAGCCACCTCTAATGCAGACCTCAAACCCACGGTGCTTGCCATCCTCAACCACGTCCTGGAACGAGCACCGACCACCCCCATTTACCTGGACAGGGTACACAGGGTGGGGGGCCAAAGTGGGGGAGGTGATGGTCGCCACTGTGACGTGTTGTGCAGGGTTCATTATTATACCTTGAAAAAAGAAATCATGCGAAAGGCCTGGCAATTGGGACCCGTGGACTTTGATGGCTCCTCCATACACCTCTACCCTGATCTTTCCCCTAATACCCTGTACATGCGGCGGGTGGTCCGACCCATACATGACCTGCTGCGCCAAATTGGAGCTACCTACACGTGGGGGCATCCCTTCAGCATCAAGGTGACTTTTAACTCACGCAAATTTGTGCTGGCTGATCCTGACCAGTTGCCGGACTTCTTCTCCTTCCTGAGTCATGCTCCGGTGGATATCCCAAACTGTCTGGATTCCCCTGATGACCAACTGAGGCCCCAGCTCCTGGGCCCTCTTCCTCAGAGGAGCCGTCGCCCCCGTTCCAGATCTGTTTCCCATAGCCGTGGACCTCATAGCCCCCAGTCCCCGGAAGCCTGAAGAACATGCACTCTACCTCCCAAGCTATCTGTCCTGATGTGCCCGGGTCCTGCCTGCGGACTTCCTCTTGATCCTATGTGACTTACTATGTTTTTCTCCACAGCTCCCAGCATCTCTATATTTCACCAGGCTTGCCCCTGCCCTTCGCTGTAGTTCTGCTCATCTGGGGTTCGGGGAGGCCATAAATCTCCCATCGTCACTGCTGGCTCCTGGCGCATCGGCCTTTTGCATTTAACATTTGATGTTTTAGTTCTTGATGCTTTCTTCTGTTAGCAGTTGCACTTTTACGCTGTTGCTGGTATATGTATGTTGAGCTCTAATCGACTTTAATTGCCTTACTCAGGTGTATACATTTGTTTCTTCTCAGTTCTGCTGAGTAGCCAGACCTACCTATGAGTTTCTGACTCCTTCTTCGTAACTATACCCCCCATAGCTTGAGCACAATCCGTGCTTGTCAAGAGTACCTCACACAGTGCCCTTCTTGGGGCACTTTAGCTTTCCTGGCTCCTTCCCTCGGAGCCTCCGCTGTCTACCGCTAAGTTCCACCCTTGTTCCTCCTCATTTGGTGCTCCTTCTTTCTCTCTACTCCTTCTGTCCATCTGCTCCTTTCCTCTAGTTCCTTCTTACGGAGTTCTTCCTTCTTTTTCTCCATCCGCTCCCCATTTTTCTGCTTGCGTCCCGCTATGGCCCACACGGTAAGTACCCGCCCCAGGCTTGCCCTGGGCTCCTATAATGTTCGAGGCCTCAACAGTACCTCCAAACGGGGTCAGGTTCTCTACCACATGCACAAACACCACGTTAATGTGCTACTTTTACAGGAGACGCATTTTTGCTCCACTTCTGTCCCCTCCTGTTCCAACAGGTATTGTAATAGATGGTTCCATAGCTCTAATCCAATCCAGAAGTCCAAAGGGGTATCCTTTGCATTCCATAAGTCTCTACCCGTCAACCTGATCGATCATGTTGTAGACCCGCATGGCAGGTACGTACTGGTTAAGTTTTCTCTCTGGGGTTTGAAGTATACAGTTGCCAATTTCTACCTACCCAATACTGATCAAGTCGCCCTGGCTCTGCAGTACCTAGAGCTTCTTGTCGGGTTCGTGGAGGGAAGGGTTATCCTGGGTGGAGACTTTAATCTCCCCCTGGACCCTGGTTTAGATACCTCTTCCTCCCGATCGTCTCTCTCGTATGCAAAGCTGAAGGCCCTGAGCCGTGCCCTGCATGACATGCACCTAGTTGACATTTGGAGGGTTCTCTACCCGACTTCCCGGGAATACACCCATTTCTCCCCTGCGCATCGGTCGTACAGTAGAATCGACTATTTTTTTGTGGATCATAGCTGCTTAGACTAGTCCCCTGATACTGACGTGGGGACATTGGTTTGGTCTGATCACACTCAGATTTTCCTATTGCTCTCCCCCCCGGCCGGGAGTGGACCTGGAGACTTAACGACTCCCTGTTGGCAACGGCGGACTGTGTTGACACGATCTCCGCTGCCATCAAAAAAATGTTTTCCGACCACGCTGACAACCCTACGTCCCCCCCACTACAATGGGAGGTTCTCAAGGACGTACTTAGGGAAACCTTTATCCAACTCGGTACACGCCTCAAGAAGGCACGGTCGGCCTGTCTAGCAGATGAGAACCTTCGGCTTCGCACGCTTGAGACGGCCCATAGACAGAATCCTTCTGATGCTGCCCTTGCCGACTTATCTACAGCCAGGTCCCAGCTTAGAGACCTCTATGTAGCCCCGGCCCACACATATGACCAGAAACTGGCCCTTCACAGGTAAAAGTTTCAGGATAAATGCGGCCGCCCGCTTGCTACCGCTCTCCACCCGCGGACCTCTTCCACTTTTATCACCCAGATTCATGACCCCTCTGGGTCCCTTGTAACGACCCCGGCCCAGATTGGTCAGTCTTTTACTGACTTTTACCAAACACTGTACCACATCTCTGCGTCTCTGCCCTACGACTCCCACGCTGCCCCTAACACTGCTAAGGCTGCATATATTACTAAGACGGCCTTGCCGTGCCTGGATCCTGAATCTGTGGCAGACCTGGAAACGCCAATTTCAGAGGACGAGGTAATGGCGGCTATAGCATCAACCCCCTCTGGCAAGAGTCCTGGCCCCCAATGGCTTTACAGCCAAATTCTTCAAGATCTTTAGCCCTCTCCTGGCCCCTTTCCTAGCTCGGGTCTTCAACTCCATCTCTGATGGATATGCCTTCCCACCTCAGACGTTGGAAGCGCACATATCCCTCATTCCAAAACCAGGGAAGGACCCCTCGCTGTGCTCCAACTACAGGCCCATATCCCTGATTGGAGTGGACCTCAAACTTTATGCAAAAATCCTGGCGACCCGTCTGAAGCCGCTCCTGCCGGGGCTCATCCATAAGGATCAGGTGGGTTTTAACCAGGGACGAGGGGCTAGGGACAACACCCTGAAGACCCTTCTTCTCACTGACTATGCTCGCACACATGACGTTCCCTTATGTTTACTGACGGTGGATGCCGAAAAGGCCTTCGACCGTGTGGACTGGGACTTCTTACGCCTAACCATGGAGCAAATCGGTCTTGGCCCACTGATGCTGACTAGGATCATGGCCCTGTATGACTCCCCTTCCACTAGAATTTGGATCAATGAGTCCCTGTCTCATGCCTTCGGCATCCACAATGGCACGCGTCAGGGGTGCCCCCTATCTCCACTCCTGTATGTCCTTGTGATGGAACACTTGGCCATCGCTCTCCGCACTAATCCTGACATTTGCGGGATTTCCACTGGCCCCATACACTCCAAACTTGCGCTGTTCGCTGATGATTTGCTGCTTTATGTCACCTCACCCCACCGATCCTTCCCTGCGATACTGGCTTAATTCTCTGAATTTAGCCTAATGAGCAACTTCAGAGTGAACCATTCCAAATCAGAAATTCTGAATATCTCCCTGTCCAAGTCGACCCTTGGCCGCATTTCGAGCACGTACCCCTTCAAGACTGGATCGTCTTCCATCCTCTACCTGGGTGATACTCTCCCTTCGGATCCAACCAGCCTTTTCACAGAAAATTTTATCCTGCTCCTAACTAAAACCCTCTCTAATCTCTCTACCTACTCTTCGAAATGGTTGAATTGGTTTGGACGGATTAATGTGCTGAAGATGGACATTCTCTCTCGCTTCCTGTACTTGTTCCAAGCACTACCTGTTTCTATACCGACCCCTTTCTTTGATAAATTACGCAAGTGTACCTGTAAAAAGTGTACCTGTGAAGTTTCAGCTCTGTAGCATGTCCAGAACCAGAAAAAAAAGTTTGTTTGTATTAGAACACTTATAGAACAGGGATATGGCTCCGCTATTTTCACGCCTTGCCGGTTTTGTAGCAGGCGTTTTTTTGGGCATTTTTTGGGGGTTATTGGAGGCAGGCATAACATCAGAACTTCTGTGTAGGGGTATAAATACACACACTTATATGTATATATACACATACACATATATAGGTGTGAAAGTAGCAGAACACTATGCTTGCGCTAATGAAATAATTAACACCCATATGGCTTCTCTGCTATCACACCTATATGTGTGTATGTATATAAATACATATAAGTGTGTGTGTATATACAGGGCCGCTGATAGGGGGGACCACCAGCCCTCTTGTAGGGTGCCCGAGCACACAGGGGGGCCCACACAGAGAGGGGGATTAGTGATGGACAACAAATACAGAAATCTTCCTCCAGTGCCTGAATCTGATCTGTCCCTCTCCCTGCTATCAGCTTTTATCTGCTGAGAAAGAGACAGTCGTCCCTCACTAATCCCCCTCCCTGTGTGGGCCCCCCTCCCAGCACTGACTCTTTTTGCTCTGCTCCTGAGTTTATCTAAAACTTTGTTTCTCTCCCTCTGTCTCTCTGATCCCGGTGCTCCAACTTCCCAGCATGTACATTTTTCTTCCTTGTTTTTATTTATTAACATAGTTTTTTCTTTTAGATTTAGCAGGAATTATGTGAGTCATGCTGTTGTTGGGTCTTCTAATAGTGATTTTGTTGTCATTTAAGCTAAATATATCTTAATAGTTATCTTGGTGGGGGGGCCCTGCCAGGTAGTCTGTACAGGGCCCCGCGATTTCTAACAGCAGCCCTGTGTATATATACCCCTATACAGAAGTTCAGATGTTTTGCCTGCCTCCAAAGACCCCAAAAAAAATGCCCAAAAAAACACCTGCAATAACACACCTGGGCGTTTTTTTTTTTTGGCGCAGGCATTTTTTTGGGCATTTTTTGTGGGTCTTTGGAGGCAGGCAAAACATCTGAACTTCTGTATAGGGGTATATATACACACACCTATATACAGTCAGGTCCATAAATATTGGGACATCGACACAATTTTAATCTTTTTGGCTCTATACACCACCACAATGGATTTGAAATGAAACAAAGAAGATGTGCTTTAACCGCAGACTTTCAGCCTCAATTTGAGGGTATTTACATCCAAATCAGGGGGTAAGGTGTAGGAATTACAACAGTTAGTATATGTGCCTCCCACTTTTTAAGGGACCAAAAGTAATGGGACAGATTAACAATCATAAATCAAACTTTCACTTTTTAATACTTGGTTGCAAATCCTTTGCAGTCAATTACAACCTGAAGTCTGGAACGCATAGACATCACCAGACGCTGGGTTTCATCCCTGGTAATGCTCTGCCAGGCCTCTACTGCAATTGTCTTCAGTTCCTGCTTGTTCTTGGGGCATTTTCCCTTCAGTTTTGTCTTCTGCAAGTGAAATGCATGCTCAATCGGATTCAGGTCAGGTGATTGACTTGGCCATTGCATAACATTCCACTTCTTTCCCTTAAAAAACTGTTTGGTTGCTTTCGCAGTATGCTTCGGGTCATTGTCCATCTGCACTGTGAAGCGCCGTCCAATGAGTTCTGAAGCATTTGGCTGAATATGAGCAGATAATATTGCCCGAAACACTTCAGAATTCATCCTGCTGCTTTTGTCAGCAGTCACATCATCAATAAATACAAGAGAACCAGTTCCATTGGCAGCTATACATGCCCACGCCATGACACTACCACCACCATGCTTCACTGATGAGGTGGTATGCTTTGGATTATGAGCAGTTCCTTTCCTTTTCCATACTCTTCCCCTCACTCTGGTACAAGTTGATCTTGGTCACATCTGTCCATAGGATGTTGTTCCAGAACTGTGAAGGCTTTTTTAGATGTTGTTTGGCAAACTCTATTCTGGCCTTCCTGTTTTTGAGGCTCACCAATGATTTACATCTTGTGGTGAACCCTGTGTATTCACTCTGGGGAAGTCTATTCTTGATTGTTGACTTTGACGCACATACACCTACCTCCTGGAGAGTATTCTTGATCTGGTCCTCCGGGTCTTTTGGTGTTGCTGAGCTCACCGGTGCATTCTTTCTTTTTAACGATGTTGTAAACAGTTGATTTGGCAACACCTAATGTTTTTGCTATCTCTTTGATGGGTTTGTTTTTGTTTTTTCAGCCTAATGATGGCCTGCTTCACTGATAGTGACAACTCTTTGGATCTCATATTGAGAGTTGACAGCAACAGATTTCAAATATAAATAGTACACTTGAAATGAACTCTGGACCTTTTGTCTGCTCCTTGTAAATTGGATAATGAGGGAATAACACATACCTGGCCATGGAACAGCTGAGCAGCCAATTGTCCCATTACTTTTGGTCCCTTAAAAAGTGGGAGGCACATATACAAACTGTTGTAATTCCTACACCGTTCACCTGATTTGGATAGAAATACCATTAAATTAAAGCTGAAAGTCTGCAGTTAAAGCAAGTCTTGTTTGTTTCATTTCAAATCCATTGTGGCGGTGTATAGAGCCAAAAAGATTAGAATTGTGTCGATGTCCCAATATTTATGGACCTGACTGTATGTGTATGTGTATAAATACATATAAGTGTGTGTGTATATATACCCCTATACAGAAGTTTAGATGTTTTGCCTGCCTCCAAAGACCCACAAAAAATGCCCAAAAAAAACGCCTGCGCATTTTTTGGGGGTCTTTGGAGGCAGGCAAAACATCTGAACTTCTGTATAGGGGTATATATACACACACACTTATATGTATTTATACACATACACACATATAGGTGTGATAGCAGAGAAGCCATATGGGTGTTAATTATTTCATTAGCGCAAGCATAGTGTTCTGCTACTTTCACACCTATATATGTGTATGTGTATATATACATACATGTGTGTGTGTATATATACCCCTACACAGAAGTTCTGATGTTATGCCTGCCTCCAAAGACGCCCAAAAATGCCCAAAAAAACGCCAGCTACAAAAACGCCCAGGTGTGTTTTTGCAGCAGGCGTTTTTTTGGGGCATTTTTTTGGAGTCTTTGAAGGCAGGCAAAACATCTGAAATTCTGTATAGGGGTATATATACACACACACTTATATGTATTTATACACACACACACATACACACATATAGGTGTTATAGCAGAGAAGCCATATGGGTGTTAATTATTTCATTAGCGCAAGCATAGTGTTCTGCTACTTTCACACCTATATGTGTGTATGTGTATAAATACATACATGTGTGTGTGTGTGTATATACCCCTACACAGAAGTTCAGATGTTTTGCCTGCCTCCAAAGACCCACAAAAAATGCCCAAAAAAACGCCTGCGCCAAAAAAAAACGCCCAGGTGTGTTATTGCATGCGTTTTTTTTGGGCATTTTTTTGGGGTCTTTGGAGGCAGGCAAAACATCTGAACTTCTGTATAAGGGTATATATACACACACACTTATATGTATTTATACACATACACACATGTAGGTGTGATAGGAGAGAAGCCATATGGGTGTTAATTATTTCATTAGCGCAAGCATAGTTTCTGCTACTTTCACACCTATATATGTGTTTGTGTATATATACATATAAGTGTGTGTGTATATATACCCCTACACAGAAGTTCTGATGTTATGCCTGCCTCCAATAACCCCCCAAAAATGCCCAAAAAAACACTTGCTACAAAACCGGCAAGGTGTGAAAATAGCGGAGCCATATCCCTGTTCTATAAGTGTTCTAAGAGAAACGATCTTTTCTCTATAGCGGTCACCCTGACATGGAAGGGTTTGGTCACCCTGCCATAGCAGTCAGAGTCAGTTCACCCTACACTACACTACGGTCACCCTGGCACTTAACACTTTCCCTACAGAAACTAGATTTTTGAATCTAACTAAAGTGGAAAATAGCACCCTAACTACACTAGATATCCCTTTCCTCACACTAATAATTGCTAACTTTGAGAGCAGAAGTAACAGAACTGCTTCCACTCTCTTCCACATCCCTGTATTACAATGCTAGGAATTTGGCGGGGCTATCTTATATACTTGGGGGCGTATTTAATAATGATTGACCTCTGGACCCCCTAGTCACTCCAATTACATTCCTAGCATTCTCCTGCCCCCTCAATGGGATTTTACTGATGGTTCTGGTCCAATCACGGGCTTTTAAAGCCCATTTCCTGTCCCATTGCATTTTGGTCGGTTCTGGTTGCCGAATTTCCGAACTTTTTCAGCAAAAAGTTCGGAATTCGGCCGAACCTCGAACAGTCAATGTTCGGGTCGAACCGATGGTCGACCCGAACAGTTCGATCATCCCTATTAGAGACATGGAGAATTTGTTGGCACGGGAGGGGGGCAGGGAGGAACGGTTCTCCGCTACGTGGATGTCCTGGGACATGTTCCGATGTTCGGATGCCTTCAAGTCCTGGATCGATGCTCCGGTGTTTCCTGGTGCCGGTGGAACATAGTGGGATGTACGCAGCCCCTTCTGATCTCTCTCCCCTGCTTATATTTACTGGTCTTTCTCAGCCTCTCTTTCTGCTTCTGCAGTCCCTTTCTTTTTTCTCTGTCCCTGCAGATATGTCATTGACTATGACTGTTGCCTTTCCTATGTTTCCACATATTGCTCCTCAACATTACCCGTCATAGTGCCTTGTTATAGACCTCTGGTCTCAATCCTTGACTACCTCCTTTTTTTGATACCCGCTGTAGTGAGTTTTTTGTTACTCGTTTCTCTGTCACAGATGACATGTACCCTCCTAAGATATGATAAGTTCTCATATATCACTCCTCTCCGCTTGGGTCCCTGGGGGCCTGGAGGTTTCACTGTGCGACATGCTTATGTTGCAGATTACTGATGTATACTGTGATTAACTTGCTCTCTTTCTTTTTCAATAAACAAAGATTGAACTAAAAACAAGAGAACAAAACATAATAATATATCTTCTCAACAGTGTTGGGATGAATTTGGGTTATGTTTAATCAATTGGCATTAGGTAATTACTAACACTGCATTCTCAGAGTGGTATAAAATGTATACAAATAAGTGTTTACCTTAAGAAATGTATTGAATCTCTACCGTGTTTCCCCGAAAGCAAGACCTACCCTGAAAGTAAGACCTAGTGTTATTTTTGGGGAGGGCTGCAAAATAAGCCCTACCCTGAAAATAAGCCCTAGTTTAGTGTATGAAAAATCCTAGGATGCACTTTATTAGTGTTTTAAATAATGTCCAATGTGTGTTTTTGTAATATAATACTGTGAAATACCTTCCCTGCATCGCCGCTCTGCTCTCTCACAGCTGATTCCCCGCTGTGTCTTTCTCCTCTCAGAGGGGGATCTCAACCCCTCCCCTCTGCAGTGTAACACAGAATAAGCCCTACCCTGAAAATAAGCCCTAGTTTAGTGTATGAAAAATCCTAGAATGCACTTTATTAGTGTTTTAAATAATGTCCAATGTGTGTTTTTGTAATATAATACTGTGAAATACCTTCCCTGCATCGCCGCTCTGCTCTCTCACAGCTGATTCCCCGCTGTGTCTTTCTCCTCTCAGAGGGGGATCTCAACCCCTCCCCTCTGCAGTGTAACTGTCATGGTCTTACCTTCTTGCTGTTCTCCTTCGTTTGACATGTGCTGGCGGCCATCTTGGTTTCTGGGTCTCTTGTAGCCTCCCACCCTGCGGCTCCTCCTTCCCTCTGGGAGGAGCTGGATGCCTAGCTCATATATATAGGAGGTCTGTGGCTTCAGCTCCCTGCTTGGTCCTCCTGTGTTCACATGCTTCTAAGACTGCTGCTGCTTCTGGTTCCTGTTCCTGGCTTCGTCTGACTACCCTGCTGGTTCCTGATCCTGGCTTCGTCTGACTACCCTGCTGGTTCCTGATCCTGGCTTCGTCTGACTACCCTGCTGGTTCCTGACCCCTGGCTTCGCAAAGACTCTGCATCGGTTTCGCCATCCGTTTGGACTTTTGCTTTATAGCTTGTTTTTCAATAAAGCTTTCTTATTTTCACTTATCTGTTGTTGTACGTCTGGTTCATGGTTCCATGACATTAGGACCATGCCATGAATTCTGACGTTACAGGGCCATCCTCGCTACCCACGCTGGTTGCCAGACTTGATCAGCAGGATCACCTGTTGGGTCGGTTTGCCGTGGCGTTGCAAACCCTGCTTGAACGCACGGTACCACAGGCCATGAATTCTGACGGTACAGGGCCATCCTCACTACCCACGCTGGTTGCCAGACTTGATCAGCAGGATCACCTGTTGGGTCAGTTCGCCGTGGCGTTGCAAACCCTGCTTGAACGCACGGCTCATTTCGCTCCCGTTGCCGATGGGTCGGTTGTCGCTCCTGGGCCCGCTCCTACTGCCGCTCCGGTTGTTGCGCCAGAGTCTACCCCGACACCTGTTGTTGCGCCTGCGGTGTTTCGGGGTATGTCCGGTTCTGCCTCCCTTCCACAGCGCTTTGGGGGAGAGCCAACTCAGTGCCGAGGTTTCCTTAACCAGGTGGGCATTTATTTCGAGTTGCTGCCACATGCCTTTCCTACTGAGAGATCAAAGGTGGGCTTCTTAATCTCGCTGCTCTCGGACAAGGCCTTGGCCTGGGCCAGCCCTTTATGGGAGAACAACAATCCGGTGGTTGCCGAGTTTTCCGGTTTTGTTGCTTCTCTTCGGAAGGTATTCGATGTGCCGGCTCGTGCTGCCTCTGCTGCGAAGCTCCTTATGTCCATCAGACAGGGTTCACGATCCGTAGCTGAATACGCCATTGAGTTTCGTACCCTGGCAGCAGAGGTGGGCTGGAATAATGAGGCTCTGGTTGCTGCTTTCTCTCATGGTCTCTCGGATGCCTTGAAGGATGAGGTTGCAGCTAAGGACCTACCAGTGGAGCTCGAGTCTCTTATTTCTTTCCTGATTTTGATTGACACCAGACTCAGGGAGAGACCTTCCTTTAAGGAGAGTCTGCGGAGGCCTCCTAACAGATTGGCGCCTACCTTTGTTGTCCCACCCGTGCCTCCCTCTCCTCCCACGCCTCCTGGGGATGACTTGTCTGGGGGTGAACCCATGCAGCTGGGGTTTGCTCGCCTGTCTGAGGGGGAGAGGGTACTCCGGAGACGCGAGGGCCGATGCATGTGCTGTGGTCTCGGTGGGCATTTTCGGTTGGCATGTCCGAACCGTCCGGGAAACGCTCGCACCTGAGATCCTGTCGGGGGCAGATCTTGGGTGGAGTCTCCTCGTCCCCGGTTTCCCGTGTTGACAAACCACTGATCACTGTTGTCCTCTCCTGGGTCGGGGGCTCGGTGACGACCCAGGCGTTGGTGGACTCTGGTGCTGGTGGTTTGTTCATTGATAGTGTGTTCGCTGCCGCCAATTCCATTCCTCTACAAGCTCAAGGTTCTCCTCTGGCTCTTGAGGCGATAGACGGCAGACCCCTTCTGCCGCCACACGTGACTCATGAGACCCTTCCAGTGGGGTTAGCCATTGGTGCCGTCCACAGAGAGTCGGTCTGCTTCCAGGTTATTTCGTCTCCACACTACTCGGTGGTCTTGGGGTACCCCTGGCTCCAGAAGCATAATCCGATTTTCAATTGGAGATCGGCCGAGATCCTCTCGTGGTCACCGCAGTGTGGGGCTAGTTGCATCCATGGGCCTGTCAAGTTGCTGTGTACTTCCTCGGACTCTCTGTTGCCCCCTGAATACGAGGAGTACCGGGATGTATTCGATAAGGTGCGCGCGGTTGCCCTACCTCCGCACCGCCCATACGATTGTGCCATCGAGTTACAATCTGGTGCCGTTCCCCCTCGTGGCAAAGTCTATCCACTGTCGGTAGCGGAGAATGAGGCCATGGAGGAGTACGTGAGGGAGGCGCTTTCACGCGGACACATTCGCAAATCCTCGTCCCCGGCTGGGGCTGGATTTTTCTTTGTGAAAAAGAAGGGCGGTGAGTTGAGGCCTTGCATCGATTACAGGGGTCTCAATCGCATCACGATCAAGAACGCTTACCCGATACCCTTGATTTCCGAGCTGTTCGATCGCCTTAAAGGGGCCACGGTCTTTACCAAACTCGACCTGAGGGCGGCATATAACCTCGTAAGGATCAAGGCGGGCGATGAGTGGAAGACCGCGTTTAACACCAGGACCGGTCATTATGAATCCTTGGTTATGCCCTTTGGGCTGTGCAATGCACCCGCAGTCTTTCAGGAATTCATCAACGATGTTTTCCGTGACCTGTTGCAGCAGTGTGTGGTGGTCTATTTGGATGACATCTTGGTATATTCTGAGTCCATGGAGACCCACATTCTGGATGTCAAACGAGTGTTGCAATGGTTGCGAGAGAACAAGCTGTTCGGTAAGCTTGAGAAATGCGAATTTCACCGATCCCATGTAACCTTCTTAGGTTACATCATTTCCGCTGAGGGGTTCTCCATGGATCCTGAGAAGGTTTTGGCTGTCTTACAGTGGCCCCAGCCCAGTGGTCTTCGCTCCCTGCAGCGCTTTTTGGGCTTCGCCAATTATTATCGGAAGTTCATCAGGGACTTTTCCATGCTAGCCAAGCCTCTCACGGATCTGACCAGGAAGGGCAGTAATTCCCAGGTCTGAGGCCATCCGAGCTTTTGAGGCTCTAAAGTCCGCCTTTGTGTCGGCTCCGATTCTGTCGCATCCCAACCCTGGGTTGCCCTTTGTCCTCGAGGTGGACGCGTCTGAGACGGGAGTAGGCGCCCTTCTGTCTCAGCGTAGAACACCAGAGGGTCCTCTGCTTCCTTGTGGGTTTTACTCCCGGAAACTGTCTTCCGCGGAGTGCAACTACCAGATTGGTGACAGGGAGTTATTGGCCATCGTGCAGGCTCTTAAAGAATGGAGGCACTTGCTCGAGGGTTCGGTGGTTCCGGTCCTCATCCTGACGGACCACAAGAATCTGACCTACCTCTCTGAGGCCAAGATATTGACACCACGTCAGGCCAGATGGGCTCTGTTCTTGTCACGTTTTAATTACGTGGTCTCCTACCTACCCGGTTCCAAGAACATCAGGGCGGATGCCTTATCACGGCAGTACTCCGACCTGTCCAGGGAGGAGTCGATTCCGACTTCGGTCATACCTCCGAATCAGATCCTGGCCACCATTCGCACCAGCCTGACCTCTCCCCTGGGTGAGCAGATTTTGGCGGCTCAATCTGGTGCTCCCTCTGGGAGACCCAACGGCAGATGTTTTGTGCCTGAGGAGTTGCGCACTCGGTTGTTGCGAACCTACCATAACTCCAAGACCGCGGGGCATCCTGGAAAGAATCAGCTGTCCTGGGCTGTTTCACGTCTGTTCTGGTGGCCTTCCCTACGTTCCGACATCGCCGCATATGTAGCGGCATGCTCCGTTTGTGCCCAGAGTAAGTCCCCTCGGCACCTTCCGTTGGGCCTTCTGCAACCCTTAGCCACCGGAGAGCGCCCATGGTCACACCTGGGGATGGATTTCATTGTGGACCTCCCTGCATCCCGAGGCCATACGGTCATTCTCATGATTGTGGATCGGTTTTCCAAAATGTGCCACTGTGTTCCTCTCAAGAAGTTACCCTCTGCACAGGAGTTGGCCACGATTTTTGCCAGGGAGGTCTTCCGGTTGCACGGTTTGCCCAAGGAGATTGTGTCGGATTGGGGGAGTCAGTTTGTGTCCAGGTTCTGGCGCGCCTTTTGCTCCCAGTTGGGGATTCATCTCTCCTTCTCCTCGGCCTACCACCCTCAGTCCAATGGGGCCGCAGAACGATCCAATTAGGCCTTGGAGCAATTCCTTCGTTGCTATGTCTCCGATCACCAAGACAATTGGGTTGACCTCCTGCCTTGGGCTGAGTTTGCCAGGAACACGGCGGTGAACTCTTCCTCTGGGACGTCTCCCGTCATGGCCAACTATGGGTTCCAACCTGCCGTGTTACCGGAGGTATTCTCTCCCCAGGATATTCCGGCTGTGGAGGATCACCTTTCCGTCCTACGTGCTTCTTGGGTACAGATCCAGAAGTCCCTTGAGGTCTCTGCGCAGCGCCAGAGACTCCAGGCTGATCGCAGACGAGCGCCTGCTCCTTCCTACCAGGCCGGAGACCGTGTATGGTTGTCCACCCGCAACCTCAACCTTCGAGTGCCCACTCCCAAGCTGGCGCCTCGCTTTGTTGGTCCCTTCCGAGTGCTTCGCAGGGTAAACCTGGTAGCCTATGCCCTTGCGCTTCCTCCTGGCATGCGGATCTCCAACGTGTTTCATGTCTCCCTGTTGAAGCCACTGGTGTGTAATCGTTTCACTTCCTCGGTTCCTCGGCCTCGTCCGGTCCGAGTGGGCAATCGTGAGGAGTATGAGGTGAGCAATATCCTGGACTCACGCCTGGTCCGCGGTCGGGTGCAGTTTTTGGTTCATTGGCGTGGTTATGGTCCAGAGGAGCGTTCCTGGGTTCCCTCCGCAGATGTCCATGCTCCTGCCTTGCTCCGAGCCTTCCACGCACGCTTCCCTCAGAAACCGTTCTTTACTCCGCGGAGGAGGGGCCCTTGAGGGGGAGGTACTGTCATGGTCTTACCTTCTTGCTGTTCTCCTTCGTTTGACATGTGCTGGCGGCCATCTTGGTTTCTGGGTCTCTTGTAGCCTCCCACCCTGCGGCTCCTCCTTCCCTCTGGGAGGAGCTGGATGCCTAGCTCATATATATAGGAGGTCTTTGGCTTCAGTTCCCTGCTTGGTCCTCCTGTGTTCACATGCTTCTAAGACTGCTGCTGCTTCTGGTTCCTGTTCCTGGCTTCGTCTGACTACCCTGCTGGTTCCTGATCCTGGCTTCGTCTGACTACCCTGCTGGTTCCTGATCCTGGCTTCGTCTGACTACCCTGCTGGTTCCTGACCCCTGGCTTTGCAAAGACTCTGCATCGGTTTCGCCATCCGTTTGGACTTTTGCTTTATAGCTTGTTTTTCAATAAAGCTTTCTTATTTTCACTTATCTGTTGTTGTACGTCTGGTTCATGGTTCCATGACAGTAACACAGAAGAGCTAGTTGTTCGATTAGAATTGTGGGAAATACCTTTACATCTGCACTTCCGTGACCCCCAGCTGTCAGCGGGGGAGGAGAGGGCGGCAGATCAGCTGAACCCGGAACGGCGATGAAGAAGGTATTTCACACTATTGTAATCTAATCTACCCTGTGCTTCTGTGTAAACTGCAGAGGGGAGGGGCTGATATCCCCCTCTGACAGTCACGCTTTGAGAGGAGAAAGGCAGGAGTGGGAGATTACCGTAGCTGAGCACAGAGCCGTGATGTAATGACTATTGTATTACAAAAACACACACTGGACATATATAAAACACTAATAAAGTGCATCCTAGGATTTTATATACACTACTGTAAACTAGGATCACACTGGATTCTTGGCACGCAGGGAGGGAAGAGAGGGACAGAACATTATAAGACCTACCCCGAAAATAAGCCCTACTGTGTCTTTTGGTGCCAAAATTAATATAAGACCCGGGCTTATTTTCGGGGAAACACGGTACTTCTATCCTAAGAGTGGATGTTGCTAAGCCAAAAAGACTACTCCTGTTTTTTATGAAGATCGGGTGGATATTAGGCCCAATATCGCAATTACTTTACCAAATACTGAGAGATTTAGCAACCATGACCAAAATAAAGTTTTGCAAATGTTACATGCATGCTCTTAAAGAAGTTGCCAAGGTTTTTGGTGGGAAAGTTTGTTTGGGTACAGTCTTAAAGTAACTGCCTTTTTGTTTTTACTTCACTCATTTGGTATATTGCTTCTATTCATTACCGTTTTCATTTCCTTATGATTATCATGTGTTGCAAGGTTACGGAAAAAAGGTAGATATGTGCCTAGGTAAAGCATTCTATTCTTCGGCCCTCTGGTTCCACTTGTAGCTGTCAGACTGGGAGAGGAGAGAGGCAGGTAGTCACGTGAGCGCAGGGAGGCGCTGTAAAATAAGGTAGAAATGGTCTTTTTTTTTTTTTATAAAACACATACAGTGGGGCACATATTACTATTAAACAGAGGGGATTGTATGATTATGTAATAATTATGATAGCAGCAGGAAGGGAAGGGGTGGGGAGCAGAGCGGCACTGACATTTGCTGACAGGCAGGTAGGAGTGGGAGAGGAGGACAGAGGAGGACAGAGGAGAGCTGCAAATGACGGAGGCACGTACGCATAAACTGACCATGATGTCAGGATTCAGCAGCTATGATAAACCGTGGTCAGTTAACAGGTGATACAAAGGGCCAAATGACACAGCACAAGCACTGTGCTGTATACCATGCTTTAAGGGAACAGGATCCATTTTTTTTTTTTAGGGTAACAAACGCTTTAAGAAGATCACCACAAATCTGATCCTCGAAAAGAATAGGAAGATGTCTGTAAACAATCTTTTTAATATCACCAAACTCCAATCTGAAGGGTGTGATAAGCGTGGGTCGCTTATTATTAAACTTCTTTTTATCACGATTAGTGTTGAGCGAACACGGACTGTATTATTCGTGTTCGTACCGAATAATTGGATTTTTTGTACCCGAACACGGACACGGACACTTTACTGTATGTTCGGGTAAAAATCCGTGTTCGGTCGTTTTATTTCCGGGTTTTGCATGCTTTGGCGCTCTTTTCATGGCGGGCTTTCAACAGCCAATCAACAATCGTTTAACTGGTGTGCCTTAAGCCATCCCAGCCATGCCTGCAAATGTCTCAGTAGCTGTGATTGGCCGTCTGAAGCATGTGACCAAGTCTTTATAAGTTCGAGGCAGCCGCAGCGGCGTCATTATGCTGCTTAGATTCAGGGACAGAGCACACATCAACGTGCTGGCTGCTGATTAGGGAAAGATAGGCAGGAAAAAACCATTTGTGTCCGGATAGAATTGAGGGACAGGTCGGAGTGTTTAGGCAGGGCGAGTTGTAGGCATTTTAGGGATAGAGTCTGCTGAATTATATAGGGTCAGTGTCTTCTACAAACTACAATCGATATTGCTGTGTGGGGGGTGGGGTCTGCACTCAATCCTGATCTACAATCTCTTCTCAATCCTGTTAGGGACAGAGTCTGCTGAATTTTAGGGAAACTGTGTTCTACAAACTACAATCGATATTGCTGTGTGGTGTGGGATTGGAGATAGGCAGGTGTCAGTGATCCACATCCATTTTTCTGTGTGTGAGCTGCAGTGAACACAATCTTTTTGGGCTGCAGTGAACACAATCTTTTTGGGCTGCAGTGAACACAATCTTTTTGGGCTGCAGTGAACACAATCTTTTTGGGCTGCAGTGAACACAATCTTTTTGGGGTGCAGTGAACAAAATCTTTTTGGGGTGCAGTGAACACAATCCTTTTTGGTGTGCAGTGAACACAATCTTTGTGGGGTGCAGTGAACAAAATCCTTTGTGGGGTGCAGTGAACACAATCTTTTTGGGGTGCAGTGAACAAAATCCTTTTTGGGGTGCAGTGAACAACATCCTTTTTGGGGTGCAGTGAACACAATCTTTTTGGGGTGCAGTGAACAAAATCCTTTGTGGGGTGCAGTGAACACAATCTTTTTGGGGTGCAGTGAACACAATCTTTTTGGGGTGGAGTGAACAACATCCTTTTTGGGGTGCAGTGAACAAAATCCTTTTTGGGGTGCAGTGAACAAAATCATTTTTGGGGTGCAGTGAACACAATCTTTTTGGGGTGCAGTGAACACAATCTTTGTGGGGTGCAGTGAACACAATCTTTTTGGGGTGGAGTGAACAACATCCTTTTTGGGGTGCAGTGAACAACATCCTTTTTGGGGTGCAGTGAACACAATCTTTTTGGGGTGCAGTGAACACAATCTTTGTGGGGTACAGTGAACAGAATCTTTGTGGGGTGCAGTGAACACAATCTTTGGGGGGTACAGTGAACACAATCTTTGTGAGGTGCAGTGAACACAATCATTGTGGGGTGCAGTGAACTCAATCTTTGTGGGGTACAGTGAACACAATCTCATACTGAAGGTTTGAGGGTGCTGCCTGTTCCATACTCCCCCTACTCCTCATCTAGCCTTTTAGGGGTACAAACAATAGTAATTGGGGCCTAGTGTGGTTGTGTACGTGTGATATACATACACTTTTTTGGGATCATATTTTCTATTCCGCTATTTAATCAAAAACCTTTGGGGATCAGTTAAATTGGGGGATAGTCTGTGTTGGTACGTGTGAGAGAGATCCACCTTTCCAAGTTGTTGGGGTTCATCTCATACTTCTGAAGGTTTGAGGGTGCTGCCTGTTCCATACTCCCCCTACTCCTAGCCTTTTAGGGGTACAAACAATAGTAATTGGGGCCTAGTGTGGTTGTGTACGTGTGATATACATACACTTTTTTGGGATCATATTTTCTATTCCGCTATTTAATCAAAAACCTCTGGGGATCAGTTAAATTGGGGGATAGTCTGTGTTGGTACGTGTGAGAGAGATCCACCTTTCCAAGTTGTTGGGGTTCATCTCATACTTCTGAAGGTTTGAGGGTGCTGCCTGTTCCATACTCCCCCTACTCCTAGCCTTTTAGGGGTACAAACAATAGTAATTGGGGCCTAGTGTGGTTGTGTACGTGTGATATACATACACTTTTTTGGGATCATATTTTCTATTCCGCTATTTAATCAAAAACCTCTGGGGATCAGTTAAATTGGGGGATAGTCTGTGTTGGTACGTGTGAGAGAGATCCACCTTTCCAAGTTGTTGGGGTTCATCTCATACTTCTGAAGGTTTGAGGGTGCTGCCTGTTCCATACTCCCCCTACTCCTAGCCTTTTAGGGGTACAAACAATAGTAATTGGGGCCTAGTGTGGTTGTGTACGTGTGATATACATACACTTTTTTGGGATCATATTTTCTATTCCGCTATTTAATCAAAAACCTTTGGGGATCAGTTAAATTGGGGGATAGTCTGTGTTGGTACGTGTGAGAGAGATCCACCTTTCCAAGTTGTTGAGGTTCATCTCATACTTCTGAAGGTTTGAGGGTGCTGCCTGTTCCATACTCCCCCTACTCCTAGCCTTTTAGGGGTACAAACAATAGTAATTGGGGCCTAGTGTGGTTGTGTACGTGTGATATACATACACTTTTTTGGGATCATATTTTCTATTCCGCTATTTAATCAAAAACCTTTGGGGATCAGTTAAATTGGGGGATAGTCTGTGTTGGTACGTGTGAGAGAGATCCACCTTTCCAAGTTGTTGGGGTTCATCTCATACTTCTGAAGGTTTGAGGGTGCTGCCTGTTACATACTCCCCCTACTCCTAGCCTTTTAGGGGTACAAACAATAGTAATTGGGGCCTAGTGTGGTTGTGTACGTGTGATATACATACACTTTTTTGGGATCATATTTTCTATTCCGCTATTTAATCAAAAACCTTTGGGGATCAGTTAAATTGGGGGATAGTCTGTGTTGGTACGTGTGAGAGAGATCCACCTTTCCAAGTTGTTGAGGTTCATCTCATACTTCTGAAGGTTTGAGGGTGCTGCCTGTTCCATACTCCCCCTACTCCTAGCCTTTTAGGGGTACAAACAATAGTAATTGGGGCCTAGTGTGGTTGTGTACGTGTGATATACATACACTTTTTTGGGATCATATTTTCTATTCCGCTATTTAATCAAAAACCTTTGGGGATCAGTTAAATTGGGGGATAGTCTGTGTTGGTACGTGTGAGAGAGATCCACCTTTCCAAGTTGTTGGGGTTCATCTCATACTTCTGAAGGTTTGAGGGTGCTGCCTGTTCCATACTCCCCCTACTCCTAGCCTTTTAGGGGTACAAACAATAGTAATTGGGGCCTAGTGTGGTTGTGTACGTGTGATATACATACACTTTTTTGGGATCATATTTTCTATTCCGCTATTTAATCAAAAACCTTTGGGGATCAGTTAAATTGGGGGATAGTCTGTGTTGGTACGTGTGAGAGAGATCCACCTTTCCAAGTTGTTGGGGTTCATCTCATACTTCTGAAGGTTTGAGGGTGCTGCCTGTTCCATACTCCCCCTACTCCTAGCCTTTTAGGGGTACAAACAATAGTAATTGGGGCCTAGTGTGGTTGTGTACGTGTGATATACATACACTTTTTTGGGATCATATTTTCTATTCCGCTATTTAATCAAAAACCTTTGGGGATCAGTTAAATTGGGGGATAGTCTGTGTTGGTACGTGTGAGAGAGATCCACCTTTCCAAGTTGTTGGGGTTCATCTCATACTTCTGAAGGTTTGAGGGTGCTGCCTGTTCCATACTCCCCCTACTCCTAGCCTTTTAGGGGTACAAACAATAGTAATTGGGGCCTAGTGTGGTTGTGTACGTGTGATATACATACACTTTTTTGGGATCATATTTTCTATTCCGCTATTTAATCAAAAACCTTTGGGGATCAGTTAAATTGGGGGATAGTCTGTGTTGGTACGTGTGAGAGAGATCCACCTTTCCAAGTTGTTGGGGTTCATCTCATACTTCTGAAGGTTTGAGGGTGCTGCCTGTTCCATACCCCCCTACTCCTCATCTAGCCTTTTAGGGGTACAAACAATAGTAATTGGGGCCTAGTGTGGTTGTGTACGTGCGAGATACATACACTTTTTTTGATCATATTTCCTATTCCGCTATTCAATAAAAACCTTTGAGGATCAATTGAATTGCGGGATAGTCTGTGTCGGTACGTGTGAGAGAGATCCACCTTTCCAAGTTGTTGGGGTTCATCTCATACTTCTGAAGGTTTGAGGGTGCTGCCTGTTCCATACCCCCCCTACTCCTCATCTAGCCTTTTAGGGGTACAAACAATAGTAATTGGGGCCTAGTGTGGTTGTGTACGTGCGAGATACATACACTTTTTTTGATCATATTTCCTATTCCGCTATTCAATAAAAACCTTTGAGGATCAATTGAATTGCGGGATAGTCTGTGTCGGTACGTGTGAGAGAGATCCACCTTTCCAAGTTGTTGGGGTTCATCTCATACTTCTGAAGGTTTGAGGGTGCTGCCTGTTCCATACCCCCCCTACTCCTCATCTAGCCTTTTAGGGGTACAAACAATAGTAATTGGGGCCTAGTGTGGTTGTGTACGTGCGAGATACATACACTTTTTTTGATCATATTTCCTATTCCGCTATTCAATAAAAACCTTTGAGGATCAATTGAATTGCGGGATAGTCTGTGTCGGTACGTGTGAGAGAGATCCACCTTTCCAAGTTGTTGGGGTTCATCTCATACTTCTGAAGGTTTGAGGGTGCTGCCTGTTCCATACCCCCCCTACTCCTCATCTAGCCTTTTAGGGGTACAAACAATAGTAATTGGGGCCTAGTGTGGTTGTGTACGTGCGAGATACATACACTTTTTTTGATCATATTTCCTATTCCGCTATTCAATAAAAACCTTTGAGGATCAATTGAATTGCGGGATAGTCTGTGTCGGTACGTGTGAGAGAGATCCACCTTTCCAAGTTGTTGGGGTTCATCTCATACTTCTGAAGGTTTGAGGGTGCTGCCTGTTCCATACCCCCCCTACTCCTCATCTAGCCTTTTAGGGGTACAAACAATAGTAATTGGGGCCTAGTGTGGTTGTGTACGTGCGAGATACATACACTTTTTTTGATCATATTTCCTATTCCGCTATTCAATAAAAACCTTTGAGGATCAATTGAATTGCGGGATAGTCTGTGTCGGTACGTGTGAGAGAGATCCACCTTTCCAAGTTGTTGGGGTTCATCTCATACTTCTGAAGGTTTGAGGGTGCTGCCTGTTCCATACCCCCCCTACTCCTCATCTAGCCTTTTAGGGGTACAAACAATAGTAATTGGGGCCTAGTGTGGTTGTGTACGTGCGAGATACATACACTTTTTTTGATCATATTTCCTATTCCGCTATTCAATAAAAACCTTTGAGGATCAATTGAATTGCGGGATAGTCTGTGTCGGTACGTGTGAGAGAGATCCACCTTTCCAAGTTGTTGGGGTTCATCTCATACTTCTGAAGGTTTGAGGGTGCTGCCTGTTCCATACTCCCCCTACTCCTCATCTAGCCTTTTAGGGGTACAAACAATAGTAATTGGGGCCTAGTGTGGTTGTGTACGTGTGATATACATACACTTTTTTTGGATCATATTTTCTATTCCGCTATTTAATTTAACTGGGCCTCCATGCGAGACCTGTGTGCCTTGTTGCGCTGTTTTGAGTACTCCACCAACATGGCCAGTGGCAATGACGCCGTTCTCAGCTTAACTATCCCACTTCTATGCCTCCTTGAAAAAACAATTCGGGCGATGATGGAAGAGGATGTGGCACAGGATGAGGAGGAGGAGGAGGATGAAGAGGTAACATTTCCAAGGCTTTCAGGGCAGTCATTCGCAAGGGGCTCCGAGGGTGGGTTCCTGCACACGCAAACGCCAGGGACGCAATTGTCCAGCAGGGGCACAGTTCTGGAGGATGAGGAGGATGAGGAGGAGGAGGAGCTGGAGGAGGAGATGGAACCATGTTCACAGCAGGGTGGCACCCAGGCCAGCTCATGGCCATCACTGGTGCGTGGCTGGGGGGATACAGAGGACACGGACCATACACCTCCCACAGAGGACAGCCTTTCGTTGCCTCTGGGCAGCCTGGCACACATGAGCGATTACATGCTGCAGTGTCTCCACAACGACCGCCGAGTTGCCCACATTCTAACTTGTGCTGATTACTGGGTGGCCACGCTGCTGGATCCCCGTTACAAGGACAACGTACCGTCCTTAATTCACTCACTGGAGCGCGATCGCAAGATGCGCGAGTACAAGCGCACGCTGGTAGACGCCATGCTGCTGGCATTCCCATCTGACAGCGGGGCCACAGTGGAAGCACAAGGCAGAGGAGGAGGAGGAGGAGGTCGCCAACGCAACCAGGGCACCGCCAGCACCTCAGAAGGCAGGGTTAGCATGGCCGAAATGTGGAAAAGCTTTGTCAGCACGCCACAACAAACAGCAGCACCAGCAGCTCAGATGGAACGTCTTAGCAGGAGGCAGCATTTTACCAACATGGTGGAGCAGTATGTGTGCACACGCCTACATGTAGTGAATGACGGGTCTGCCCCCTTCAACTTCTGGGTCTCCAAATTGGGCACATGGCCTGAGCTTGCCCTTTACGCCTTGGTGGTGCTGGCGTGCCCTGCAGCCAGTGTATTATCTGAACGGGTATTTAGCACGGCTGGGGGCGTTATAACAGACAAGCGCAGCCGCCTGTCCAGAGACAATGTGGACAAGCTCACGTTCATTAAAATGAACCAGGCATGGATCCCACGGGACTTTTCCGTACCTTATGCAGAATAGCAATGGATACCGACCTTACCCACCCATTGTTCCATTTTTGCTCTTTCTCACTCTTTTGGGGTGTACCCTCATTTAAAATTTGTGAAAAGAAGCAGTGTTGGCTACCTCGTCCTCCTCCTCAGGGCCAGATTAATGTAGGGGCTATTGGAGCTGCAGCTCCAGGCCCCTACCTTTTATATAGGCCCCGGGTTGGCCATATTCACTGTTACCGCTCTTCTGTCACTTGTAAACACAGAAGTCTGGCTTCTATGCTCGCTTCCCCAGGCAGCACCCTCAGAACCTCCCCACACAGCATGAAGGCCGGACAAGGAGGGACAGTTGGCGATGCATGGATGTGTTTATGGGCTTCAGAGACAGCATCCCATGTTGAATTAGGCATGCATGGCTGCACCCTTCCTCCTCTGGGTGCATGGCAAGGCACGGCCCTTAAGGCCCTTCAAAATCCTCAGCACCAAGCCCATGATGCTGTTAATCCGGCCCTGGTCCTCCTCCACCGCCGCTTCCACCTACACCGCCCATAGGTGTGCGCAGCCTATTGCATTAAGGTGTGCACCCCAAAGTTGAAATACACATGCATGTGTTTGCCAGCAGGGAGAGTAATGTATCGGGGCCATGTACCTGTAGGCAAGGAGAAATAGAGCAGAGCAGGTCCCAGGGAGATCTTTCCCATCTCCTCACTGGCAATGCTATGTGCCCTAGGTGATTAGGGTGTGCCCAGGCACACCCAGCACACCCTGTGCGCACGCCTATGTCACCGCCACATCCACCACCACCTTAACCTCCCTCCTACTCCATATGGGCCTCGTCCTTCAGAGATGAAGAAGAACATTGTTTTATTTTTCTGTTTTTTTTTGTTGTTTTAAGTTATTTCCCTATCCACATTTGTTTGCAGAGCACTTGCCATGCTCTTAATTACGTTTTGCTGCCATTTGCAGCACTCTAGCCCTTTCCTTTGGTGTTTTAGAGCCATTTTAGTGCCTTAAAGTTCGGGTCCCCATTGACTTCAATGGGGTTCGGTGTCCGGGAAAAGTTCGGTAAAAGTCCGGGACACGGACCCGGACTTTTTTTTAAAGTTCGGCCGAACCCGTCGAACACGGACATCTAGGTGTTCGCTCAACCCTAATCACGATCACTAGGTTTATTTCCTTTTAGTAAATCATCCCTCTGTCTGAAGTTTGTGATAGATAATGCTCTGTTCAACATCCAACTCGGTACACCCTCTGTAGAAAGCGCAGATATAGAGCCTGTGCTTCATTTTCAAATGTCTGCTAGTCACTACAGATACGTTGAAGTCTTAAGATTTGGCCGACAGGAATTCCCCTTGATTGTGTGTTGTGGGTGTCCTAATTTAGCCTTTAAAAGAGTACTCCCAGAAAGTGGTTTACAGCATTCTCACCAACAGAGTCCCAGAGAGATATAAGAAATTGCTACGGTCGCTTAACAACTCTATTTCCATTATTTCCATCAACTCATCCCCCACAGTTGTTGCCTTTTGTATCGTATGACCCTCCCTTTTAGATTTTAAGCGCTAACAAGCAGGGCCCTCTAATTCCTCCTGTATTGAATTGTATTGTAACTGTACAGTCTGCCCTCATGATGCAAAACGCTGCGCAAACTGTTGGTACTCTTTCAATTAAAAAGCATAGCTGCCCAGAACAAGTTTAGCAGTTTGAACGTGTCTAGGTTATCTTGACAATAACTCTATGACTTATTTTTTAGTTTGACGTTGGACATTCAAGGTAAATTAAGGCTTTTATAGCAAGGGAGATTTTTAATTTGCTTAAATGGTGTTTTATGTGGTCATAAAGGAATTAAAGTTCAATTAACCACTTCAGCTCTGAAAGATTTACCCCCTCCCCCCCCCTTCCTGACCAGGCCATTTTTTGTGATATGGCACTGTGTTACTTTAACTGTACCCAAAAAAAATATGTCCTCCCCCCCCCCCCCCCCCCACAAATAGAGCTTTCTTTTGATGGTATTGGATTTATTTTTCTTTTATTATTACTTTATTTTAATTTTATTATTACTTTATTTTAATTTTATTATTATTTTATCTATCGTTTTTATTTTTTGCGCTATGAAAAAACAACATACAATTTTGAAAAAAAAAAAAATATATATATATTTTTTACTTTTTGCTCTTAAACATATCCAATAAAAAATGAAAAAAATCAAATTTCTTCATAAATTTAGGTCAAGATGTATTCTGTAACATATTATCCCAATAAGCGTATGTTGATTGGTTTGAGCAAAAGTTATAGCGTCTACAAACTATGGGATAAATTTATGGCATTTTTATTATTATTATTTTTTTTTTTAACTTGTAATGGTGGCGATCAGTGACTTATAGCAGGACTGCGATATTGAGACAGACAAATCAGACACTAAATGAAAATTGACACTTTTTCGTGAACCAGCGACACAAATACAGTGATCAGTGCTAAAAATATGCACTGTAACTGTACTAATGGCACTGGCTGGGAAGGGGTTAACATCAGGGGAGATCAAAGGGCTAACTGTGTGCCTAGTCTGTGTTTGTGTACTGAGGTACTTTTACTAGTGAAAGACATGGATCGGTATTCCTGCCTTGCAGAAACACAGGATCCATACCTTCTATACTGACAGAATGGCAATCTGCCTTGTTTTACATAGGCAGATCGCCGTTCTGTCTGTGTACAGTGTGATCAGCGGGTGCCAGGGGACATCAGCTAAGTGGGACCTGCTGATCAGCTCTCGCTGTGTATAATCACCGCGAGGAAGCCGGCGGCGTCGCACACTCGCGCCTGATTTCCGAAAGTGCAGGATCACATATATATATAGATCCTGTACAGCACGGCCACCCTGTAGATGTAAACATACTATAGGGTGGTCGGCAAGTGGTTAAAGTCACAGAAATAGATAAGCTGCCAGACAGACATTATAGTAATTGTCTTACTTTCATTTGTTATGTTCAATTGTGTAAGTTGAGTAAATATGTCTGTGCAGTTCAATAGGCAACTTAGTTACACTCAGTGTAATCAGCAACAAGCATGGTCAGACAAACCCCCTCTCTTCTGCTCCAATACAAGTCTGTTTGAAAACACTGGTGCTTAGGGGTGTGACACTTAGCCTGCGTTCACACTGGGTACGATTTAAAGTAGTGCGATTTAAAGTCCGACTTCAATGCTTCTTTAGCACTACTTCTGTGAGATTTGTAATGATTTGATAAGACTTCAGTGCTACTTCAGTGAGAGGGGCTTGTCCATATCACATTGAGGATCTGTGATGTTATGATAAAAAGTTTAACTAGCAAAGGGTTATTATTTTAGGTGGATGTAAACCAGATGCATGAAATGTGACCTGTAGTGTTTACTTATCTCTCTCCAAAGCACTAAGTCCCATGATTTTCTGCTGCTCCGTTCTTCTGTTATCAATATAATAACTTCTGACAAGTTCTCTGACACAGGAGATAAAAGCAGCTGAAAATTTGAATTGGGGTGGGTGCTATAAATAGATTAGCAGAGAGCAGATCTATTTACAGCACAGTATCTTTGTTCCTCTGCCTCGTTCCTCTGCCTATGTGGAGGGGGGGGGGTGCCTTTCCTCCAATCAACTCACACACAGTGTATGCCATGACTACACTCCCACAGCTGAAACAGGAAGAACAAATCGTCACACGATGTTCACTTCATAGAAAGCTGATGACAGCAGATATATATGTAAAACTTATGTAGGGAGATTTGTTTAATCTCTGAGTATCATCTGAGGCTGTTCACTTCACTGGGTATATGTGAGGGTTTACATCCACTTTAACTTCTTTCAGGGCTTAATTAGTGCTGATATGGACACAGGTGTGATTTGCAGCACGATTTATATTGCACAATATATATTCTATGGCAGCGAAATCGTGCTGAAGTCCTAAAAAAGTAATACATAAACTACTTCTCAAATCCTACTACTTGAAATTGTATTTATTAAGACACTGCCATAGAAACACGTTAGATGCTACTTCAGGTACGATTTGTAAATTGTACGTTGTGCCTGGAGTCATACTGGTGTGACTGAGGGCATACCCAGCTATGCCAGCATAGAGCACTGGAGAAAAGTACAGGAAACAGCATTTTCAGAGAAATGGTAAAGAGAAATGTTATTTAAAAAGCATTTACAAGCAAATATTTTAATTAATCCTAAAATGGGGGGGTTTAAAAGATAGTTTGACACCTCAGTTGGTCTTTTACTCTCCAGCTTCTACCCAGCATTGAAATATCAGTTTTGAGTTGACATATCCTTTAAGCTAGTTCTATGAGAAATATATTTGATAATTGTGTTTTTTTATGTGCCTGGAGTCCAGCTTTAAACATACATCTGCCTTCATAACATGATGCAGTATATGAGTCAATTGCCTGCCTGGGTATGGTGTGCGCAGTCTGTGCAGGCTTCTACTAATGATTCTCTGCTGATCCTTGATGACTCCTGGCTCTGTTCATACCTGGAAGACATTGTAGGAAAGATGATAACAGGAAATAGCCGAGCAATATGGAAGACATATTAGGGGAGCTCTTCACAAGCTCTATGGAACATTAACTGCCACCGACTCTAATGATTCCCCAGCAGATCTCTCCTGCCATTCCTAGCACATTACATTATTTTTGCCCACCTTCTGCTTAACTTCCAGGCTTCTATAAATATAATTGTCAGATGAACCAACAAAAGCCATCTATTTTGCATTCGCTAATTATTCGCCGCTCAGTGTGTTTTTGCCTCCTGCGGTTATATTTCAGATTTCTCTTGATTGCTAATTTGAGATGTAATATTTATGGACAATGATAAATTATATTTTAAATTATATATCTGTGTTAATGCTGCAGAATCATATTTTTTTTTGTCAATATAACAAAATGGAAAGATGGCAACATTTTAAGAGTTAACCTAAAGTGACTCTGTAAAGTGAGAAGCACATGGCTGCTATTTTTTGGCCTATTTTTAAAAAATGCTGGTTGCCTGTCTGTGCCCGTCTTCAATACTTTTTGAGTCATGGACTTGGAAAAGTATGCATTAAATGAGTGTCAAAAAAGTAAAAATGATTCTTTCTATTAGTTCTATACTATACTAGTTATCGAATCAGGAGGCATTGAAGCCAATGTATCAGCATGACAGTCAGGCTTTTAGTATTTCCAAAAACAATGGAGGCAACTCATGACAGGTTTCCCTCAAAGTCACCCCTTGCAGTGGGGCTGCATCCACACTGCAAGTGTTAACTGCTTGTTTCTGTCTAGGCGATGAGAAAAGCATTTTTTCCTTACCAATCCATAACCCAACCATAAGATGCTTCACCCTACAGAGGCATACGGCAGTGTTCATAATTCATCCAGCTCCACTTGTGTGTTTCCCATGAAATCTCTTTTATACAATGAGTGCTCTGAATACCTCCTTCCTGCCATAACGCAAATTGTCTGTCCCCACAGAGGCATAAGGACACAGATTGGGTCGTGGAACCATCCTGAGTGTGCGCATGAGGGGCCCCTCCACCAAAAGGACCTACCGCTGAAGCATAGGGATGGGAAGCGGGGGGGGCGGGGGTGAGGGTTGCTAACCGATACTTTCCAATGTTTAACATATTGACATTTTAGGTTACCGCAATTTGCTTCTCCATTCCTCCAAGAACCAGCCAATCAGACCACTTGCAGATAATTGCATTGACTTTGTTAGTCCACCAGCTGAACCCTTATATCATTACATGGATAATCTCCCTTCTTCCTCTCACCTGTTTTTTTTTTTTTTGTTTTACACTGAACTTACTATACTACTGAAACTGACTTTAATAATCTGTATAAGCACCCGATTGTTTAATCTGTTTAAAGGCCTACTGATTTTGACTAGGAGATAACTAGTGGACTCCATCAGACATGCACCACCATAAGGGGCTCCATCCAAGCTGGAAAATTATAATACAACAATAGTTTTTTTGTTCTTGTTCCATTTTAGGAAATTAATAAATTCTGGTATCCCTACATGGATAACCTGTTATCAATTGCATAGCAAAGACCTCCAGGCAGACTTAGACTTATCAAGGTCATGTAAGGAGAACTTGGTGACAGCATAGTCACCAATCTAGCAGTCACCAATGTATCCTTAGTGTCCTTGCTACACATGGGCGCTGATAGGGGGGGACCACCAGTCCTCCTGTAGGGGGCCCAGGCACACAGGAGGGCCCCAATAGCATTGGAAATCGGTGCAGTTGGGCGGAGGAGCAATTACAGAAGGAAGCCCTGTGTGGCTCTATACAGCAGCTGAAAGCCAGTTTCTCCCACTCCTGCCAGCTTTCAGCTACTGCAAGGAGAGACACAGATATATGGCATCGTTCTGTAAGATTCTGGTACCTTCGGTACCCTTATAGGTCATTTCCTTCTTCATATTGCGTCCCACCTTTTCAGCTAGGTGGAACGCATATACCTTTAAGCCGCATGACGTCATCACTAAGCGCCGCTCTGAGCAGCTATTTCAATCGCCGGCTTCTTTCTCACAAATTGTTCGTTCAAACCGCATGGTATACAGCCTTGTCTTACGCTGCCGGAGCCTCCAGCTATTGCCATACCTGGATAGACCGGAACCTCGCTATTGATCCCGTATCTCGCTACCCGATCATTCACTCATTACCGGACCCTTCAGCTTACTAATCTAACTAGTGATAAGTACCCCACAGGGGATTCCTTCCTATCATACTTACACTATCTACTTCTGCATACTAAGGACTGTTACTATCTATGCATTACTATTTCTATCATCTGCACTGTTACATAGATTGCTAGCTCTTGAGTCTACTACCATCTATATCCTTGTACTAAGTTAGCCTCTCTTGTACACTCCATCTGCTGTCCCCTACCACCTGTTATTGCACATGATTGCTAACCTATCTACTATCATCTACTACTCTCCTGAACATTACTATTGAGTACCCATCATTGCTATCACAACTCACGCCTGTCCTTTCAGCACATCACCTCTATACTATCATATACAACCTATCACTCCAGGAACATCTTATTGAGTGTTTGTATATTGTATGCTGAAGCAGGCTGGCCACAATGATGAGTCTGGAGAGTTGGACATGGTGATTCAACACATCTCTACATGACTACTGAGTGGAGATTCTGCAGCTGCAAATCCAACTCTCTAAACAAACGCTAGAGCGTTACACGTTCCTGTTATTGCTTCTCCGACCCTTCCCTGTTCTGCCTGCTCCTGATCCCCCCTCTCCCTGTGTGCCCACCCTTCACTGTGCCGTCCCCCCCCCCCCCACCAAACCTGCAGTGCTGCAGACTCCCCTGTTCTGTAAAAAAAATAACAAATTAAAAAATAAAAATAATAACAATTAAACATTGTAATAAATTAATTTAAAGAAATTGTAAAATAAAATAATTGTAAACATTTTTAACATTTTTAAAATAAATCATATTTTTTTTTAAAATGTAAAAAACAATAAAAAAGGACTAATTCACATAAGTTCACTGTTATGTTTGTGTCCGCTAATAATGATTGTTGTGTATTTTTAGTGAAAACTTTGTCTTGATATATCCGGGGGGGCCCTGCCAGGTAGGCTATACGGGGCCCCATGAGTTCTAACAGAAGCCCTGCTGTTACAGTTTAAGTTGATTTAATAATTGGTAGCAATATGCAGGCCTAGTTATTCATTGCCTATCCTGTTACTAGTAGCGTAGTAGGTCTCTGTATAGAGTTAGGAGTTTTGCTATTTCCATCTGGATTGTTATCTTTGTGTAAGCGTTCTTTTGTGAATATAATCACAGCTTTACTTAAATTGGTGTAGGTAATTCCTTGTCAGGGGTTTGTCAGAATGGTTGATGCAATAAAAATGGGTGTTTGTGCCCCAGGTCATACTAAAAGGGTGTAATCATTCTGTGGCTCCTACTGGGGTGCGCTACATTTTATTGTAACCATTATATTTTTGCCCCCTGGACTTTATCCTAAACCACAACCTCAATTACACCATGTATTATTTAGTTTCAGTCTGCTACTGAACACTTTATTGCATAGGTGTTAGCAGATAAGCTGTTCACAGACTCGTATTGTATGAGGCATTTGCATTGATGATAGTTGTTATGAAAGCCCAATTAATTTTTTAGTTGAAATCAGCTAAACACATCCCAGATGCAATAAAACAAAAGGTGTGCAAAGTCTTACAGTTCATTTCTTTTGAAAACATACACAGCCTGAGTAGAAAGGCCAATGTCCTGCTAGCATGCTGCAGAGTTGGACACTTGCTTTTTGAGGGGAAGCTGTGGTCTCATTGCAGAGGACCTACACACCTCCTGCTGAGTCAGAACTAGAGCTATCAATTTAGCAGGGAGCATGAGCTTTACTGATTGCAGGGTCTAACTTAGTAGGGGTCGTTGCAGACCTCTGCAGTGAGACGTCTGCTTCCACACAGTGAACAAGGGTCCCACTCTGCAGCTTCTGGCACAGGACAGGTTTTTCTCCTCAGGCTGTGGCTGTTTACAAAGAAATTTAACTGTGAGACATTGAACATCTTTTCTTTGATGCACATAATGTATTTAGCTCATTTAAACTGAGGGTTCAATCAAGCTTTAACGATAAGATTCCATAGGCCCTGACTTAGGTTTTACATCTGGGCCCAGAGAAGAACCCAACACTGCAAGGTTAGTTTACTTACCACCACACACCAGTACTTTGCTGAACTTCTAACCTTGGAACCATATTTTTTCTGTTGCTCCAAGCCTGAAAGGCATACCAGAGCTGCATTAGCCATTGGATAGAGTGTTACTAGTGTCTGCAGTTAGGATTTGTAAGCCCACACACACACATACTAGGACCAATTTAGACAACAAATAATTAACCTTCCAGCAAGTCTTAAGAATGTGGAAGTAAACTGGAGTACCTGGAGCAAACCCACAGAAGTACAGGGAGCTAGTTTCCTGGCTGGGACTTAAACCAAGGAACGCATTGCTGCAAGGCAGAAATGCTAACCACTAAACAACTGTGCTTGCTCCCATCTCATATCTGTGAACTAAAAAAAACACCTTCTCCGTATGTAATGGCGATTAGACAAGGAAGAGCTGTTTGTAGTCCAAATCAGGTGAGCAATCTAGGGTGAAAACATTGTTCCTACATAGATACAACACAGTGTTTTGTTGTCTTAGGAAAGCAAGTGCTAAACTGGTAGGATTACCAGTAGGGGTAGGGATGAGCTTAAGTTTGACCTGAACCAAGTTTGGTCTGAACTTGGAAGTTAGCTGTCGGTGCTGGGTCAGTGAGCTGTGTGCAAGAGATTCCCCTCCTTGCAGCTGCACATATACAAAAGGACAGGGATGTTTGTGACATTATTGACTTATTATGGCAACGTGGCCATATTAAATCCATGACATTGACCTAATAAGACTGGGTGCCTATATTCGGTCAATGGTGCCATGAGTATCTCTACCCCTTTGTGTTCCTCAGCTGTAGATGGGGAATCTCCCACCAGCAGCTCATTGACCTAGCATTGACTGCTAACTTCTAAGTTTGCATGTGTGACGGTGGCAGGTATCAGATCCCTGCCCTTCTCACTAACTCGTGACCAAGGACCAGGCAATCTCACACCCTGCCTTCACTTGCGTAACAATGCCACTCTCAGCTGCACTCGACACAAAGATTTTCCAGCTTGCGGGACCACAATCTAGATGCCAGCAAGCTGAGAGCGATTGTCACCGGGCTAATTAAGCAATTAAGCCTTTCACTGCCACCACCGTTACTTTATGAGCCCAGCGGACGCTCGTAATTTTAGAAATACCAATAATGACTTTAGAATAATCATCTGTAACACGCACTGTCACCACAGGCAGGAATGTTCAGAGGATTTATTCTATACAGTAGCACTCTTCAAGAGACAGGTTCTTTGTTAGTTTGCATTAAGAGCTTAGGGACAAGATAAACACTTTTCAAAATAAGGTTTAATAACAAAAAGTTTAAAATTGGTGCAAATAAAATATTTACAGAAAAAAGTGTTTCAAAGAAATAGAGACACAATTCAGCAATTTAGAGAAATAAGATAGAATTGGGAAATAAGAATACTTGCATTCAATGTCCTTGGTGTTACCAGAGTTCAGAAGCTGAGCCAGTTGTGATCAGTTCTCAAACTTGATAGATGTTCCTTCTTGATGTTACCATGAGAACTCTAACCCCATCTGCTTCTCTCCTCTTTTCTCTGAGACCGCAGGGGGTGTTACAGATGTCCCTGACCAATAAACGCAGTGGCCATGGGCTGCCCTAAGGTTTTAAAACAATACCAAGGAACCTCCCGTATAGACAGACTTATAACATAATTCATATCTTCCAATATCTACCAGTTGCCTTCTTGAAACTGATAGATTATTGTGCAGCATTGAATTTTATATCCATAGATACCAAACACAGACTATCTTAAAGTAACCTCTGACCCGTAAGGCATCTGACAGCTAGCTTGTCTTCCATAGGAGCTAAAGTGGTCATGTATGATCTCGTTCTGTTCAGTATTTTATTTTGCATTTAACTATACACTTTCTACAGACATATCTTGTTTGTGTTTAAAGTTATGAATTTGTGTGTGAATGTGTTCAATTAACAGAGCTCTTGAATGGCTCTGTTTTACGACCCATTAGCCTTTATCCTTCTTTGCCCAGTTATGGCTTTACGACTGGCCTGAGTATCACAACAGATATCCGTCCAGACATCTTTTCAGATAACGGCTTGTTTGAAGTCGAAACTCTCTGCGTTCCAGGAATTATTTAGCTCGGGGAGGAGGCTGTGTGAGTGAGGTTTTTTTGTAAACTGTCATGGCGTCCTATAAGCAAATCGAACAACATGGCCGCTCGTTCTGTGTCTAGTACAGGTAATCATTACAGCATGCACTTGGGTTTGGAGTGAACCCAAGCTCACCACTAATCATTCAGTGAAAATAAAGCAAAATAGGGAAAAAAAACCTGATGCAGCCACTGTGTGATCAATAATAAGCTGCAATATATTACATTTTTGTTTGTGGGTTTCAATACGGTTTAAAAAGAACTCCTGTAAGCATTAATAGGTTATCATAACAGATGTTGTTTTCTACATGAAAAAAATATTTTAATGGTTAAAATGTTATGAATTTGATCATTCTGCCTGTTTACGCATCCAGGCTATTCACAATAAACAGCCTTGTGGAGGCAGGAACGCAGGTAAGCACATACACAAGGTATTATTCATCAAGATGATTAAGATGCTTCTCCTTACAGTGGCATACGGCAGTGTTCATAATTCATCCAGCTCCACTTGTGTGTTTCCCATGAAATCTGTTTTATACCATGAGTGCTCTGAATACCTCCTTCCTGCCATGGCGCACATTGTGTGCGGCAGATGGGGAAAGGCATTATAAATCAAGATTACAGGTGTGTTATTGCTCTGCAGCTAGGCTGGCATGTCGACTCACCTCTATCTTTCTGCAAACTCTGCTTACTAACTGGAACATGTCCCTTTAAAACGAGCCTATTTAGAGCACAGATGCTCAATGAATTCAGCAGACAGACGGTATAATGGAATGTCAGTGTTCTAGTCTGCTGCCTGCAAGCTATGGCACTCTCTTTTTTTATTATTATTAATTTCTTGACAGTGTTTCCAGGGCTGCCTCCAGGCTCCAAGCTTTAGATTTCATATCCTTGACAGTTTCTTCATCTGTGTTTGGGCAGCAATTAAAAATCTAGAGACGGGGAAAAAAGATGGATGAGACGTACAGTATTAATGCGACATGTGTTTTACAGACAAAGGCAACAATATAGCCAGATGTAGGTAAAGGAGCATAGATATAGATAGAGATCTTATAAGTCTTCCAGTAAGGATGATGACTGTTTATATAGAATGCTGATGGATGGCCAGCTATTAACTTATCCCTTTCGTATGTCATGCGGCACATGTCCATCATTTATTCTCTCTGGTTGAATGGAAAACTGCAAGCTGCTAATCCAATTCAGAAGTTTGGATGAAATTAAAAAATCAAAGCACCAAAGAATCATCTTAGGAGTCTGTAAGTCTTTTGCAATGTGACAAAAAGAATATATTATCCAACTCGTTTTGGGGGTCAAGACATTCTCCTTCATCAGAGCTTGGGCAAAAATAGCAGGTTTTCTTAAATAAACTTTATAGAACCACCTCAGGAACAATCTCTATTAGAAGAGGCATCCTTTCCATCTCAAACATCTAGTAATGGGAATCCTGGAATCCAATGCAGAAAACACAGGCTCTATTACTGTTGAAGTTATAAAGCCCACTTAATTTACTGATAATTTTAGTTAAACCAATTGACCTCCGGAAGATTTTCCCTCCTTCATGACCAGGTCATTTTTGGAATGGCACTTAGTTGATTTAACTGACAAGTGCGCGGTCATACATAAACAAAATTTGTGTTATTTTTTACCCACAAAGAAAGCTTTCTTTTGGTGGTATTTGATCACCACTGCGTTTTTTATTTTTTTTGTGCTGCAAAAAAAAAAAAATATCCAATAAAAAAATGTACAAAATAAAATAATACAATTTCTTCATAAATTTATGCCAATATGAACCTTGCTACATATTTTGGGTAAAAAAAATCCCAATAAGCGTATATTGATTGGTTTGCGCTAAAGTTATAGTGTCTAAAAACTATGGAATATATACTGCTATTTTTATTTATTTATTGTTTTTTAACTAGTAAAGTGGCAATGACCAACTTATAGCAGGACTGCAATACTGCGGCAGACAATCGGACACTAACTGACACTTTTTGGGAACCAGTGACACTAATACAGTAATCAGGGCTAAAAATATGCACTGTCACTGTACTAATGACACTGGCTGGGAAGGGGTTAAACATCTAGGGCGATCAAAGGCCTAACTGTGTGCCTAACCAGTGTTTTGGTGTACTGTGTGTGGTGCTTTTACTAAGGAAAGTCATAGATTTTATTACCTGCTTTGCAGGGGAAAAAAATCCATTACTTCAAGGCTGACAGGACAGAGCTTTACCTTGTTTACATAAGCAAAGCTCTGTCCTGTGTATCTTACCAACAATTAGCAGATGCCGGCGGTCATACATTGGCCGGAACCTGCTGATCGGCATCTGCTGTGCACAATCTTAGCACAGCCGGGGTGCCGATGGCACACGTGCACTCTCTACCTGGTAGCGCCGGATCCCGTACCTAGTATGGGATCCTGTGAAGCAGAGCTGCCTTGCCAACGTACATGTAAGGGATACGGTCGGCAAGTGGTTAAAATCATCCTGTTTACTACAGCCAGCTTTAGCAGACCTCTCATTGTGCTCATTAGTGAAACTGCACATCTTGTCACATGATTCTGTACTGTGGAAGTCATCCTCTCTGCTGGTCCTAAGTGGTCTGATGAACACACTCTGCATTTTAGTTTCTAATTTTCCCTCTCATATAAATCATCATGCACTAAATTCAGTGCAGCACTAGTGTCCCTGACAAACTTAATTGCCTGTTCTGCAGACACAACAGGAAGTACGAGGATTATCAAAGAGAAAAAGCCCTTCTTAGTTGTCAGCTCAGCAAGTGTCCTCCTTAGCAGGCCTCTCCATGAGGGACACTGATATCCAAGAACTGGCAAGTTCTACAATATGAAAAAATACAGTACTGTGCTAAAGCTCTAAGCAGATGTGACGAAATGCTGTTAAGTAAGAATGCTTTCAAAATAAATATTTAAATTATTTATTTTTATCAATTTACAAAATGCAAAGTGAGTGAACTGAAGAAAAATCTAAATCAAATCAATATTTGGTGTGACTACCCTTTGGCTTCAAACCACCATCAATTCTTCTAGGTATACTTGCACACATATTTTGAAGGAACTTGGCAGGTAGGTTTTTCCAAACATCTTGGAGAACTAACCACAGCTCTTCTATAGTATTTATAAATACACAGTATATATATACAGAATATATATATATATATATATATATATATATATATATATATATATATATATGTATATATATATATATATATATATATATATATATATATATATATATATATATATATATATATATATATATATATATATCATAGCCAGACAGATTACATTATTTACGAACACAAACACATACAGAGAAAATAGATACTACATAATAGATTTATAAATTATTTCCGGATGAGAACAGATTATGTCTGGAGTAGGGAATTAAAAGAAAAAAGAAAGAAACATTCCTGAAATAAGCCCAAGGAAAGAAGGAAGAAGTCAGTGTTCTCTAACTCTAATATGACGAATGAGCAGAGTGGATGGGTCAATTGGTTCTTATCAGCCATCAAATTCTCTGTCTTGTGTAAGACAGATTAAAGGATAAGAGACACAATGAGAAAAACGCCATTAACAATGCAGCGACTGGATGTATTATTCGGAGGATGAAACATATCAGAAGGAGACTTCCAGTAAATTCATAATTGCTTGATCTATTAATAGACAAAAAGAGCAATAATGGTCTTCAAATACATAAGGCTGTATCACTGCACTTATCCACTAATACCTTATGAGACATGCACACAAAGGCTATTTCAGTCTAATATTGGTCTTTCCAGCAAGTGTCCCCTTTTATAGAACTCTTTGTTATAGTCACCACTGGAGCGAAAAGGGTAGGCCCCAATTTCAACCATCTACAATTAGGTAACAGAAGCCAAGGGTGGTAAAATGTTAGGGGATGGTGGTCTGCCCCTGTTTTATGATTTAGTCCACCAAAAACTTAGATTTTTTTTTTTTTTTTTTTGACTAACAGAATTTGTTATATTTTATAAAATCTGATAGTGTGACCTCTTACAGTACATGGGTTCCCAGGTCCCACTACTTACATTATCCAATACAAAAATTGCACATTTTATATTTGGATTTTCCAATTAGTTACTATTACTGGGAATTTCAATGTCTTGAGCTGCGTTAAACCGTTCTAACCTTACCAATACATAAATACGCATATACAGTATTACATATATACTATATTTAAATAAGGAATTTTCAAATAAAGAAGAAAAAGTAAGAGTACAGGTGACAGAAAGTCCTCTTAGTAAGTGTTCATATAAAAGTCACAGCCTCAAAGTGGTTCTCCGTCACTCATGCATTGAAAAATCCAGGTGCCAAAGGCCACTACCTCAATAGTAAAAATACAAGCTTACCAGCTGTACATGACCTTCTGGTTATAAAAAGGTCAAAAAGAGCCCATTAAAATTGTGCTGGAGTCACCACACATCCGTTGGCATTCTCCCAGGGTAACAAGGATCCTTATTGTCCACACATCGCCATTCCAGCAGCCTTCATATGGAAACATGGAAGTAAACACACTACATAGCGTAAAAAAGCTTCTTACCACATTTATTAAGATTCAAAATACACTTACATCAAAGATTAAAATATTGCACTGATGTAAATTTCCTTTCGCTGGCATATACTACAAAACACCCACACTTCCAGGAACATAGGAAAGTGATGATGTCAGCATGTATAATCAAATAGGATGCTCAAATATACATATATAACTTGATATACATATAACAATGGAATAAGAACAAGTAATAAATGTCACTCAAAAGTGACCACAATATCCAGGAAAAAATGTGAATATCAAAACAAATGATGAATGCACACTGAATACAATCAGAAGTGACCACAATGTGTGGAATATCGAAAGTCCAGTGCAAAAAAACGTGAGTATCACAATAATGAGGCACGGGGCTTAGTAAGAGTGCTAAATAATTGCTTCAGAATCCAGTGATAAAAAAAATCGCTCATGCAGTCCAGTGCTCAATCCGAAAGAATAAACACACTCCACCAATAAGTGCAATGGCTGCTCACCTTAATTTCCAAAGTAACAGGCATTGGATCAAACACTGGTCTCCATAAAGTATCTGTCATTCAATCAGGATGGTGATCGAACAGCTCGCTCCTGAAAAATAATAATATTACTCCTCATGGTGTAGCATAAACAGCTGAGTTTATTAGGAAAAATGTAGAGACTTACAGTTTAAAAACGCTGCATCCAGCAGGGTCTGAGACCAAGGGGTCACAAGAGCTGAACGCTAAGGAATTCGAACTTCCGGTCTCGGCCGTGACCTGAAGTGAAGTCCCACATCTTCTCACGATGCGTTGCGTCACTGACACAAGACTTTATCAATAGGTGACGTCCTCCCGGGCACAGATGCTGCATCGTCACCTTTTATACTAAAATGGCCGCAACCAAGCCACGAAATGAGCAGCAATATACTCGCGAAATACAAATAACCAAGACTCGATTTAGATCATACTCCATTACATAACTAAACCTCAATTTAAATTAATTACTCCAAACGTCACTAGTCATATCAAACTCTTAATTGGATGGTAGTTGTTTCTCTGGCGCTAAGGCTAAAGATTAAACGTGCGCCATTTAGTGGAAAATAATTATAATAGCCCTAAAATATAAATTCTTTAGTAACTTAAGCAGCTCAAAGGAGGAATGAAAAGGCCATTAAATACATGATTATATTAAACAACTGCTAAATCCATGATTGCATATACAGTATATAAACAGATATAAAAAAAATACATATACAAGAACACAAATAAATGGAAATAAATAAAAAATGATTTAAAAATAAACTCACCCAATCTACTAACTCAATTAATAAACAGGCCTCATTAAATATATTAGGAATACTTCCTAAAAAATTATAGAGTCATAAACCTGAAAAATCTAGGCATTCTCAATAAAAGCATTCACAGCCCAATTGACATTCAGGCCAAACAGGGTTTATGATTTTAAATATTAATCCATTTGGTTTCTAACTTTCTCTTTTTCTTTCTCGAAATTTCTTTTTTAGTGGCACTCCTTCTCCAATATGGGGTGAATCTAATCCAAAAAGATGGTACCTGAAGGGTCATTATTATGTACTGTTTTATAGTGTACCGAATGACCTTTGAAACTCCTTCTAATGTTGCTAATATGTTCATCTAACCAACACTTAGGGCTTGTTTGGTCCTCCCCACATATTGAAGGCCACATGGGCAATGCAACATATAAACAGCATTTGAAGTAATTAAAGGTTTAAAATAATGTTTTCGGGATTTTACCGTAGAGACAAAGGAATCAGTCCTTCTGTCTCTACAGCCATTGATAGCTTAAACCGGACATCTTCTACATGGACAATATCCTGTCAGATTGCAAAAAAGAGGCTCTCTTAAGTATATTAGGAGTGATCTGATCCCGCAAAGTACATATATATATACAACTTGGGGCCTGGCAGGTAGCAATGGCCCTAAAATCTTACCATTCCGTAAAATATGCCAATACTTATAAATCTATTTCCTAATCGAGTAATTTTGAGAGCAATACATGGCAGAGTGAAGTCTTTAGTATCTTACCACTTAGGTTTTTCCATAGGCATTTGGCTCCTATCCATTCTCTGAACAGAAGAAACTGTCCTCCAAAGATTCAGCCCTATAGCCTTTTCTATAAATCTATTTTTCATAACCCCAGCCTGAACTTCAAACTCATCCAGTTTGGTAGAGTTGGGTCTTAAGCACATACATTGGCTTTGAGGTACTGACTTTAACCACGATTAGTGGTTGCAATTATCAAGATAAAAAAAGTTGCGGTCTGTAGAGTTGAAGTAGGTGGAAGTAATGAACTGTCCCTCCTCTACAGAGATCTTAAGGTTTTTTAAGGGATCTAAAGTTTTTTAGTTTAATACTAGGAATGCAGAAGAAGGAGTGAGATTTCGCATCTTGAGGATTTACAGTATTTTCAGTTTTTTATATAGTACAAGAATGCAGATGGTGATGAGAAAGGCTCAATAGGATTAATACAAGAAGGACAACTTTGAAAACAAACAGCCCAGATGCATGTGAAGAGTAAAACAAAACAAACAAACAAAACAAAAAAAACCCCAAAAGAGCACAAATGCCTAGTGCATTATCCCCAGCACTTTATTAGAAATAAAAACATACCAATTATACTCACAAACCAAACATAAATGATAACCAGAAGCCAGCCCTCAAACACCATAGGTCCAAATAGATGATGTTACCAGCTGACACATTTCAGGGGACAGAACCTCCTTCCTCAGAGCAAAAACCCCTTTTGTTTTTTATGTTGTTTATACAGTTAAAGATTCCCGATCATCGGAGGGCTGTGTAACGCTCCTGCGTTTTATGTATGATGTGGATTTACAGCTGCAGAAATATTCCACTTCAGTAGTCATGTAGAGAAACGCTGAGACACCAATCCCAACTCCCCAAGACTCATCATGTGTGGATGATCTCAATTCAGCAAGTAAATACACACACTCAATAAGATGTTCCTAGAGTGACTTATGTATATAGTAACACAGTGATGATAGGCTGAAGAGACAGGTTGGGTAGAGATGGTAGATGACAGACACTTGAAAGGAAATGTTCTTGAAAGTAAGATAGTAGCAGATGGGATGCAGATAGGTTAGCAATCATAGATAATGCAGATATAATAATAGTCCTTAGTATGCAGAGCTAGATAGTGTAAGCTTTAGTATGACGGTTATAGAGGTTTCCCCTGTGGGGTACTTATCACTAGTAGCAATGTAGCAGAGGAGAGGTTCGGCAAGAGCGGATGATCCGGTAGAGGGACACAGGGATCAGCGCAGCGTGGTTCCGACAGCGAGGTATGCTTGCAAGCATGAGAGCTTCAAGACAGGTTAGCATCAAGGCACAAAGCAGGGTAGTCGTGAGAAGGGTGAAGGTGAAAACAGCATGCCAGGGGTGATCGGGTGGCGAGACACAGGATCCGAAAACAGAGGTTCAGGTAGCGAGATACAGGAACGTGTAGATTTGACCTGCTGAACTCAGAGATCAGGACGCTCCAACCATGACGGTTGAACGAACACATGTGAGTGAGAGCTGGTGATTTAAATAGCTGTTCAGTCCGGCGCTCAGTGATGATGTCAGCACTCTTAAAGGGAAACACACCTATATGTGCTTCATCTATCTAGGTAGATGGAAAGCACCCGGAAATGATGTGATAGGAGGCACTGAGAGTGCCAGAACCTTACAGTACCCCCCCCCCCCCGTAAGGCCGGCTCCGGAAGGCCTCTAAGGCTGGTTGCCGATGTGAGAATCGGAAAAGACTGGTTGCCGATACGAGAATCGGAAAAGACTGGTTGCCAATACGAGAATCGGATAAGACTGGTTGCCGATACGAGAATCGAATAAGACTGGTTGCCGATACGAGAATCGGATAAGACTGGTTGCCGATACGAGAATCGGATAATACTGGTTGCCGATACGAGAATCGGATAAGACTGGTTGCCGATACGAGAATCGGATAAGACTGGTTGCCGATGTGAAAATCGGATCACTTATTGCCGATATGAGAATCGGATCAGGTTGGTAACCGATGCGAGAATCGGATCACTTGTTGCCGATACGAGAATCGGATCAGGTTGGTAACCGATGTGAGAATCGGATCACTTGTTGCCGATATGAGAATCGGATCATGTTGGTAACCGATGTGAGAATCGGATCACTTGTTGCCGATATGAAAATCGGATCAGGTTGTTAACCGATCTGAGAATCGGATAGGACTTGTTGTTAGGGTGTCTGCTACATGAACCCCTCACTAGAATCGGACGCATAACCATCCGAAGTAATCCTAGTAGTCCTAGCAACCAATGCTTCTTCAAACATCCTCAGATCCTTCCTACATACCACCGTGCCATTAGAAGCGCGTACGCAGTCAGGTGCAAGAATCTCAATGTTTTCATTGGAAGCTAAAAATGTGCTTGCAAAAATAAGAGTATCCTCAGGAGGTGGTACAGGAGGTTTTTTAGAACGTGGTATCGAGTTCACTGGAGTTGAAGGAATATCTATTCCAATATTTGTCAAAGTCTGGGTGTCCTTTTCTGATATAGAACGGGGACAGGGCTGGCAACAGCCTTGGTAATTTCCAGGCTGTTTTTCAGGGAAGACAGTTCGGATTTGCCTGGCCTCCATTGGGAGAGCCTTAGGCCTATGGGGTCGGGTTGGGCAGGATGTAATGAAATGTCCCCCTTCTCCACAATAAAAACAAAGGCCACAGATTCTCCTGTGATCTTTTTTTTTTTTGTAAGGACAACTTAGTATGTACGGCACCAATCTCCATAGGCTCCTCATCCATCTCTGTAGGATCAGGGTTCAAATGAGATGTGTCAGAGTGACAAGGCTGACTGTTTAAGGCAGGCTTGGACCATGACCAGGCAGGATCACCATATTCATTTGGTTTCCTTTTTTCCCTAGGTAGCCGGGGTCTGCGGTTACCTGGAGCAGGTTTTTGGGAGGGGAGACACTGGGAGTGCATCGCAATTGCAAATGATTCCCAATTGTCTAGGATCTGACTTTTTTCTTGCAGTTTCTGGTATGCCCACGTTTTCATTTTGCCAGAAAGCAAATTAATGGCAGCATGCACTTTAATAAAGTCATTATGATAGGTCCTAGGCTTAAGGATAAATAGGAGCTCACAATCCATACGAAAAAAAAGAAAAGAGGAACGGCAACCTCAAACCTGTCTGGTAGAAGGACAAGAGGTTCTGGGGTCAGAGCAGCAGTAGGCTGTGTCAGTCTGGCCACCTGCTGCGTCAGAGCCTGATTGTCTTCTTTTAATTCCGTAAGTGTGTGTATTAACGCAGTTACTTGTTGTGTTAACTGTGTCACCTGAGTGGTCATTTCTGCTGAATCCATTTTATCTGGTTCGTTCAATCTGTAACGCTCCTGCGTTTTATGTATGATGTGGATTTACAGCTGCAGAAATATTCCACTTCAGTAGTCATGTAGAGAAACGCTGAGACACCAATCCCAACTCCCCAAGACTCATCATGTGTGGATGATCTCAATTCAGCAAGTAAATACACACACTCAATAAGATGTACCTAGAGTGACTTATGTATATAGTAACACAGTGATGATAGGCTGAAGAGACAGGTTGGGTAGAGATGGTAGATGACAGACACTTGAAAGGAAATGTTCTTGAAAGTAAGATAGTAGCAGATGGGATGCAGATAGGTTAGCAATCATAGATAATGCAGATATAATAATAGTCCTTAGTATGCAGAGCTAGATAGTGTAAGCTTTAGTATGAAGGTTATAGAGGTTTCCCCTGTGGGGTACTTATCACTAGTAGCAATGTAGCAGAGGAGAGGTTCGGCAAGAGCGGATGATCCGGTAGCGGGATACAGGGATCAGCGCAGCGTGGTTCCGACAGCGAGGTATGCTTGCAAGCATGAGAGCTTCAAGACAGGTTAGCATCAAGGCACAAAGCAGGGTAGTCGTGAGAAGGGTGAAGGGGAAAACAGCATGCCAGGGGTGATCGGGTGGCGAGACACAGGATCCGAAAACAGAGGTTCAGGTAGCGAGATACAGGAACGTGTAGATTTGACATGCTGAACTCAGAGATCAGGACGCTCCAACCATGACGGTTGAACGAACACATGTGAGTGAGAGCTGGTGATTTAAATAGCTGTTCAGTCCGGCGCTCAGTGATGATGTCAGCACTCTTAAAGGGAAACACACCTATATGTGCTTCATCTATCTAGGTAGATGGAAAGCACCCAGAAATGATGTGATAGGAGGCACTGAGAGTGCCAGAACCTTACAGGCTGCAACTTCTTAACCATCTAGTCCGGGTTGCATAATGATCATTACATTTGGATACTTTATGGTCAGCTTCTCTGGGAGTTCTTAGTGCTAAGGTGTCATCTTAATTTTCACTCTTCTAAGTCATGTACAGTGTTAAGAGTAACTTAGGAATCTATAAATAGAAGTCAGGATATGCTATTCAGCATACCTCCCATGTTTCTAAGAAAGAGGGAGACCTTTTAGCACACCCTTGGTATGCCCCCAGTTACAGTCCATGGGCCGCAAAAAAATTTAAAATCATATATTAACTTCCACATTTTATTTCAATTATTTCTAGCCCACTCTTATTGATCTGAATGATCTTGAAGCTTGTAACATTATTTTAAAAGTGCCCCACAGATTTACATCCTTGAATTTTGTGACGCCTATTCCCTATACTCTGTCAGTAGGCACCACTGTGTCACACATTTCACAGAGCCTGCCTTCTGAACTACAAAAGGTGATGGGAAGAGGATTTTCAAGAGGCGGAGTCAGTACAGGAATAACAGCCTGTAGGTAGCAAGGTACCATAGGATATGTAGTCCTTAGGAATTGAAAGTAAACAGCAGAGAGAGGAGAAGCTGCAAAACGTGCAGGAAGATGTGGAAACAGATAGACAGCCTACAGGCATCACTCACAAGATGAAAGAAGATTTTTCAAGTAAGTGTATATTGGATTGTTAAAGCATAACTCCACTTTTGTTGAGAAAAAAAGCATTCCTCTCTTGGGGATCTATGTGTATTACAAGGATTTTAACAAACTTTGTTTCAGATTTCTACCTTTTGTTATTCTGAAGAAATCCCTGTTTGTTCCTCTGTGTTTATTGGGTCTAATGGGAGTGGTTTAATTAATTATCTATCAGCTGTGGCAGCTGCAGAGCTCTAATGAGGGAAGCTGCTGGGCCTGCATCCCTTTAGATGTGTTCCTATTAGGAGTATCTCACAAAAAATTTAATTTTTGTTGCAGGGGATGCCAGAAATCTGACTTGTATCTCATGCAGACTCCTGGGAAAATTGGTGAGCCAATCACACAAGCAGGGAGTGATGTTTCTGGGGTGTGGTCAGTACACATTCTGTGTACAGAACAGCTCCAGGTGGCCATATTGCATTGCATTTTCAGAAAGCTACAACAGCTGCAAATTGAAAAGGAAAGGTAATTTTTAATAAAATTCAGTTACAATAAGATTTGTGTCGCAATTGTATACGCTATATTGTTTTTTCTTTATTTGCTATTTCTTTCTCCCACGAAAGTGGAGTTACCCTTTAAATATAACGATTTGTTGTATTACTATTTTAATGCTGATGTTAGAAAATTGAAGTGTAAGCTGTGACCATAGATCTTCTTTGAAGTGTAGACAAAGTCAAAATATTTTTAATTTTGAAAAGAGTAGGGGATACATATAACATCTTTATCTTTGCTGTCTGTGTCCCAATCATTTTCTGTACTGGAGATATGAAAAAAAGTCAAAGGAAATTTCTTAGAAAATTGTCACTGGGACAGAATTCCCAATTGAAACATTTATTCTTAATTCTTGTTCTTTAATTCTTGTTCTGGTCACAGCTCTAACATTTTGGTTTTTCCATCACTTTCTGTCTTGATGACAATGGTCAACAGGACAAATAAAGAGAGTGACTCTAACTCATGAGGACACAAGTATCAATTGCAACTTGAAGACTAGTGTATAAAGACCCCAAGGGTCACATGCGAAATAACAGTGCACAACCCCAGTTACCTTCTGTGTAGGTGATGAGGAAAGATCGGAAAGTAACAAATAGTAGCATTTAGTAGAATGACAAAAATTAATGTGAGAATTAAGTGAATGGGTAGCCCAAACACTAAATAGCAAACAATTGATCTGACTGAATGATGCAGCTAAGGAGAGGGCACTCTATCAAGATTAAAAACATAAGAGGGGGGACACAGTGCAAAGTAATAAAACACAGAATTTAATAAACCAATATGAATTTACTCACAAAAGTGACAAAGAGCAGGCGGATAATTGTGAATGTGGTAGGATCAGTAAGCCGGTTCCCTCAGATTACACGCATACAACCTTTGGCAACAGGTATGGGAAGGGAGAGTGGAACGGGGTACCAGTGCTCCTGTTGGATCCCCTGTATGGCGTCCAAGCCTGAAAGTGCAGCCATGACCCTTGAGACCTCCTCCACCTCAGAGGCTGACAAAGAGGTATGTAGGCCTTGAATAATGTTCCTGACTTCACATGTGCGAGGAGTAATGTCAGGCCGAGGAGGTCCTCAGGCACGTGGCTGCACATCTGAGCTTGGACACTGTACAGAGGATCCCACAGTGGCATTTGCGCCCAGTTCAACTTTCCCTTCCCATGCCTGTGGTCAAGGCTGGGTGCTTTCTAGGTTTCACAGCTTCCTAATCCTACCAGAGTCACAATTATCCCGCCTGCTCCATGTCACTTTTGTGAGTGCATTTATATAAGTTTAATAAATTTCACATTTTTATTACTTACTATGCCATGGAGTGTTTGTGCTGTGCCCCCCCCCCCCCTCTTTTGCTATCAATTGAAGCTTGACAGGAGTTCTAATCCTGCCCTACTATATTAAAAACTAAAAAACACAAATTGGTTATATATATATATTTAGTACACAAAAAATTACTGTAAACTCACAAGTGCTTGTTTTCTATAATTTTTCCTTGAGAGGCTGTTTATAATAGAATTTAATAATTTACAGTTTGGGTGAAAGGTTTAGAGTTTAAAAAATCTTTTGGTAATCAAATAGTCATTTTCATAGAGGTCCATATACCAGAATAAACAGAGGGAACAGACAGTGAGTGGAATGGAAGTACAGAGGGATTTGGTTTCAAAATAGGGACATTCTGTTGTGAACTATGTATTTAGCATGGGGTAATCTGTAGCCATCTGCTATCAAAGGTAGACAACTAGGGTCATAGTTTAGACCTAGTGTTGGTAGCAACTACAATTCCATCCCCTTGTTGGCTGAAAACTATGCCACCAGCTCTCCTTTTCCCTTTTGATACACACAGTAGTTACACTGGCCTATAAGTGTTATCATTTTATAGTTTGTACATTGTATTCTTATTTCACTGTGTGTTGTAAGTGCTGACATTGTACATAATGTGCATTTTTTCCCATTTTGTTCAAAATTCTTAATAGTGATACCCAGGCAGATATAATAGGTGCTATTTATTACACTTATGAATTTGTTAAAGACCCAAACATGTCTTTTTAAAAAAAAAAAAATTGTATATGTACCTGAATCATTCTTTATATCAGCCTTCTGTAATCCAATAAACACATGACTTGGAAATTGAGTAACAGCACTTTTTGCCAATCAGGGGTCCTACTGCCTTTAAATGTACTGTCAATCATCCGACTTGAACATGATTACAGAAAAAGAGAGCAGAGGGATAACTTCCTCAGTATGCTTTGGCTACTTCATTGTCCAACCACAGAAAGAAGCTGCTGATGAGCATCCTTTGGGAGTAAGCTACATAATTTATCAGTTTGTTTGAAGTTCAGCTTGCTTGCAGCACAGTTAGTGGCTGGTACTGTAACCTGACCTCACTAGGATCATGGGGTAAAGGAGGTATTTATGAATTTTCTTATTCTTATGTGTCCCTCATTTCCCCCCCAAAAAAACCCACGGTGGTCAAATAACCTGCTTCCATCTTTCAAAGGCTCTAAAACCTCTTCAGTGTGATGGTGATGTTGGAGTGTGAGCTCCTTGATGGATAGGACTGATGTGATTGGTCAAATAAACTCAGAAAATCTTATAGCACTACAAATTGATACACTAAATAACTCATCTTAAGCAATGCAAAGAGAAAAGTATCTGTGTGTATATTTTTCTTTTAATTCTTAGAAAGAAGTCACTTTGGACTAGAATCGTCTTCCTAATATGATAAAATAGGCTGGGATGTTGCCTTGAGTCAGCACAAACTCATTCGAAGAATTTTTTTTTTTTTTGTGCCTGCTGGCTTTAGCGCATCAATGGCTTTGTTTTTCCCCATCAAAATCTAGTCTCCGGTGGCTTGTTTTCCACTGCTGGCTGCGCTGGGATGCACAGCAGATGCTAAATAGGGCACAAGGGACATATCAAGGCCTGTGGCATATAGATATTTTTTAATCAAATAGTAAAAGATCTTGAAAGAATCAACCTGCTGTTTCAGTGACTTTTCAAGATGGAAAACTTCTGCTGTCTTCTAGGTATTGAAAAGAAAACAGAATAATGTTGACTCAGAATAACTGATTGTGAAAAATGACAGGAGACACATGCAAATGTCTAGCTCACTGTAAACAAATCAGAAGTACCTTGTCTGGGGAAGCAGAGTGGGGAGGGCTCTGCTTTTTACTGATGGCCATGTGTAGAAGGGTGCGTTAGGAATGACAAATTAATGATTCCCATGCCAGTCTTCTCCTTAACTGAAAATAAAAATGGAATGGAGCAGAGATAAGGGAGAGATGGGGCCCTAAGATGTTGTAGGGTATGTGATCGCAGAGTGCGCCATGAATATGCAAGGTCAGATTTTCCGAGTTAGAAGGATTAGGTCACTTGGGGTGAGGTGGTGGAGGTGATTGGCAGAGTAAGAAGCAGCCCTTATTTTTCCCACTGTCAATAACATTGAGAATTCCCCATATATATATGGTTTCATCAAAAAATTTCTGCTTATCCTTATAAGGACTGTCTTATCTCCATTGGTATCTATTATGAAAACACATTTACTTGCTTGATCAATCTTTGCCTTGCAGGGTCAGGTTGAACACTAGTTGCAACGCTGCAAAAGGCAAGTCTGTTGGAGCTAGAATTTTTACTTACGGAGCGGAGTTCCAGCCATTCACTCACCTGTCCAACGGTCCAGCGATGCGGCCGCCCGAAGCCTCGATCCTCTCCCTCGGCGCCGGCATCACTGCTTTGGGCACCCGGCTGTGACAGTTTGCGGCTTCACAGCCGGGTACCCACTGCGCATGCGCGAGTTGCGCTGCGCGCCGTGATTGGCCGGCAATCTTCTGGGACCTCTGACGTGTCCCAGAAGATTGCAGGGAGGGAGGGGGAGAGGAGAACTTCTGTTCAGGGCGCCGCGGCGCTCCGAGCGGAAGTGGGAGCGGGTACCTGTCAAAACTAGGTACCCGCTCCCCCCCAAAAAAATGACATGCCAAATGTGGCATGTCAGGGGGTCAGGACTTCCTAAAGCGGAAGTTCCACTTTTGGGTGGAACTCCGCTTTAATTTACCCGCTTAGCGACCGTCCCACGCACATATACTGTAGCATAGTTTGTAGACGCTATAACTTTTGCGCAAACCAATTAATATACACGTATTGGGATTTTTTTTTACCAAAAAATATGTAGCAGAATACATATTGGCCTAAATTGGTGAAGACATTTGTCATTTTTTTTTTTTTTATTGGGTATGTTTTTAGCAGAAAGCTAAATATATTGTTTTTTTTCACAATTGTCTGTATTTTTTTGTTTATAGCGCAAAAAATAAAAACCGCAGAGGTGATCAAATACCACCAAAAGAAAGCTCTATTTGTGGGGAAAAAAAGACCATCAATTTTATTTTGCTACAGCATTGCACGTCCGCGCAATTGTCTGTTAAAATAACGCAGTGCTGTGTCTCAAAAAATGGCCTGGTCATGAAGGGGGGTAAACATTCCTGGAGCTGAAGTGGTTAAATATGCACAATGTACATTAAACTCTCTGTGTTGGCTGGAACCAGCTTTTTAAATGGGCTGTGATGCCCAAGGTAAGACAGAATCCCCTGTCATTGACTGCACACTGCTAACGTCATTGGGATTCTGTCCTGCCATCTCCGGATTGTCGGTAGTTGAGTGTGAGCCGTCGCTGACAGCTAAGTCATAGTTCTGAAGGCACTAATGGAGTGAGCTGAAGAAAAAGATAGTGATGCATTTATGCAGTAGCTGGGCATTCGGGCCCACCTGCAATGCCGCCTCTTATACTGTATGCATAACGCTGTTATAAATGGGTTAAGGGAATTAATTAATTAATTAAGAATTCATTCTGGTTATGGAGGAGCATATGACTCACTCTGCATGACAGAATATGGCCAATCAGTGTTGTCACATGTTTCAGCTGTGACTCCAGCAACTCACAGCTTACCATCGGTTTTCTTTTGCTCCAGGTGAATGAATAGTGTAATGAGGGAGTGAAAAGAAGGTAAGTATATGCATTTGTGGAGGTCTTCATTAAAGGTACCCCAAAAGCAGTAAGTGTGGGTTCAAGAACACACACCCCCATGGATGTCAAATTGGGAGCAGCAGCTGTGTCTGTGTTCAAATTGACAACTATTGGACGGCCGGTGCTCTGTCAGAATAGGCGACCCGTCAGATTAGGTAATGGGAGTGACATTCTGTCAGCTGAATACTTACTGCGCATGCGCAGGTTTGCTAATCTGACAGAACACCCGCAGTCATAGGGCGCCAGCGGACAACTTACTACACCCAGCTATGTCTTGAATTTGCACCGGCTTTAGATATACATGTTCAGGGTGTGCTCCCTCAATTTTTTGCTTGTTTATTATGTCTTGAATTTCACAGTCCTTTAACAAATAAAGTGAGTGTATATGAATCATTATGATATATTGAGATCTGTCATGCTGTTTTCATGTTACATTTTCAAAGTCTAAAAGTTTAGCGCTATCCAGTTTGGGGGTGTACCAAGATGGCCTCCGCCACCTTCCTACTGCTGGCGTCCAGCTTTTTTCAAACTGTAACATTCAAAACAGCATCACAGATGTCAATATAATATACTATATTTATTTATATCCGCTCAGTTTATTGCTAAAATGACTGTGAAATTCAAGACGTAGCTGGGTATAGTGACATGTCCGCTGCCGCCTTCTGACTGCAGGTGTTCTGTCACATTAGCAAACCTGCTACGCACGCGCAGTAAGTATTCAGCTGACGGAATGTCACTTCCATTACCTAATCTGACGGGTCACCTATTCTGATGGAACACCTGCATGGGGATGCACAGAACACTTGTGCATTCCTGTATGGGTAAACACAGCATATGCTGTAGTATTCCCCATGTGAAGGAGGCCTAAAACTGCTCCCTAGTCTCCTAAAGAGTTACTGCACATGGCTTATTTCCTCTGGATCTTTGTTTGCGTAAGAACTGTATAATTGTACTTTTCTTTTACTTTGTACACATTTTAATTTTAGCCATTTGTGGAAGTGGGATGAAGGTTGTACTGTATTTCTGTGCAATTGATTCGTCCAATTTGGTTGTTTACCAATCAACTGTATAGTATTATTTAAAGTGGAGTTCCACCCATTTTTTCATGATCATTGCAAGACAATGCCCACCCTCAGAATGGTATGTAATGGCAATCATTTTTTTTTTTTACCTTTTTTTTTTCTCTTTGCAGTTTGCACTTCCTGTCCCGGCCACCTAGGCGGTTTCATTGTTATGTGATTCCTTAGGACTCCTGGGATATCTGCATCATCTATCCCAGAAGTCCTAGGGATGACTAACAATGAAATCTCGTGGTATTTAGAGACAGGAAGTTCTGTGTTGATTGACAGGACGCCATAACAATGGGGCTTTAAATTCTGCCGATGAGACACTGTCATGGCAACCTGTAAACAAAACGCCGCACCATGTATTGACATTACTGCACAGGCACGAGCCAGCTGCTCAGAATCCCAGAAGCAAATGGGAACGGGCTTCACATGCCCACATTTCGAATGGTCGCTGCCTGCCTTCTGGGATCCTGTGGATAATAACAAATTGGTAAGTAAGAAGAAGGTTTACACTTACAGCAGTAACCTAGTTTTATAGTACAACGAACAGGAATCACGGGGGGTGCTTTTTGAAAAAGAATTCTCAAGAAGGCTGAAACACGGCTTTAAATATTTTTCCAACACATTTTCTATAAAATTGTTTAAATCTTGTCTAATGCCTTATATTAAGCTTCATTTTTTTTATCCTGTATTCATTTTTGTTTTGCATTTGCTACCTTCAAACAATATGGATAGGTCCAACAGCACACAGAGTCCTAATGAAGAGCGACTCCTGAAAACATTAAAATGTGTTGACCTATTTTTAATGTTGAAAATCCCTTTTTGGAAACACAATAAATCATTTGGCCTCCTAATGCTTGATGTGGTGCTCAATCCTAATCACTGGTTTTGGTGTTTGGTGGGAAGGATTGGATCACAAGAATGGCAGAACAAAATTACAAATCTTTCAGTGGATAAAAGACAGATATACATCAAAGCTGCATGTTTTGCCTTTCATCCGAAATGCAGCTTTAAAGGATAAGTGTACTTGAAGACAAAATGCACTTATCCCTTTTGTCCCTTTGCACGGACTTAAAATAACCCACTCTCACAAATGCACACTTACCTGGATCTGACAGCCTCAGCCTCTGGTATTTGTTTACATCCAGCCAGGGGCTGACTGGCAACTTTTAGCCCCGGGGGCAAGTACAAACCAGAGGTCCATGGTGCAGCGACTCGACCCTCATCCTTGGCTTCCTCCTGACCCCCATTCCAAGCTGAAGCTCTAGGTACTCTCTACTTACTGGCCGAATATGCATTCTTGAGCTGGCTGGGGGTGGGGGAAGCTGAGACAGCTTTGTCAGGGGGTCGCCGGGGGAGGAGAGTCTCCAGTTGGGGCATGTCTTCATTTCGCACACAGTAGGTCAGCAGTGGGGACTTTGTACTTCTCTTCACCAGTAATAATTTAGGCATGTCTGTGGCAGAAGCGGTGCTGCCCAGTCCTCCCCTGCATCCAGCACTGCAATTCTTTCTCTCTTAGCCATGCCTGTGCATTACAGCCACATAGACTTTTATGGGGCCATTTTCTTTAATCTCTTGCCTTGGGACACACCCCTATAGAAGTCTATGGGTCTGTAATGTGCAGGTATGGCCAGGACTTGTGGGGAATGATGTAAACAAAATTTACATAGTTACATAGTTACATAGTTACATAGTTAGTGAGGCTGAAAAAAGACACAAGTCCATCCAGTTCAACCTATGTGTGTGTGTTTGCTTTTAACCGTACATTGTATACCCCTGTATGTTGTGGTCTTTAAGGTGTCCATCCAATAGTTTTTTGAAACTATCAATGCTCCCCGCTGATACGACTGCTTGCGGAAGAGAATTCCACATCCTTACCGCTCTTACAGTGAAGAACCCCTTACGCACTTTAAGGTTAAACCGCCTTTCCTCTAGTTTTAGTGAGTGGCCACGTGTCTTATTGTATTCCCTTACTCTAAATAGTTTGTTCCTTATGCTAGGGTCGCCAGTACAGTATTTGTACATTGATATCATATCCCCCCTCAAGCGTCTCTTCTCCAGAGAGAATAGGTTCAGTGCATGTAGTCTTTCCTCATAGCCGATGTCCTCCATTCCCCTAATTATTTTTGTTGCCCTTCTCTGGACTTTCTCCAGTTCCAGCACATCCTTCCTGAGGACCGGTGCCCAGAACTGGACAGCATACTCCAGATGTGGCCGGACCAGAGTCTTGTAGAGTGGAAGAATAATCTCTTTATTTCTGGAGTGAATCCCCTTTTTTATACAACCCAGTATTCTGTTGGCTTTGCTTGCAGCGGCTTGGCATTGCATGCCACTTCCAAGCCTGTTGTCTACCAGTACCCCCAGGTCCCTTTCCATCCTAGACTCACCCAGAGGTTCCCCCCCTAGTGAGTAGCTTGCTTTCTGGTTTCTGGCCCCCAAGTGCATTACTTTACATTTTTCTACATTAAATCTCATCTGCCATGTAGTTGCCCACCCCGTTATTTTGTTCAGGTCTGCTTGCAAGATTTCCACATCCTGCATAGAAGATATTGGCATGCCTAATTTAGTATCATCTGCAAATACTGAGATTGTACTAGATATCCCCTCCTCTAGATCATTTATGAATAAATTAAACAGGATTGGTCCCAGGACAGAACCCTGGGGGACCCCACTTTCCACACCCGCCCAATCCGAGTACTCCCCATTAATCACCACCCTCTGTACTCTCCCCTGGAGCCAGTTCTCTATCCAGGTACTCACCTTATGGTCCATACCTACCTTCCTTAGTTTGTACAGTAAGCGTTTGTTGGGAACGGTGTCAAAGGCCTTTGCAAAGTCCAGATACACCACATCCACAGGCTTACCTTTATCTAAGTGGCAGCTCACTTCATCGTAGAAGGTTAATAGATTGGTTTGGCATGAACGATTTTTCATGAATCCATGCTGATTACTACTTATAATACCGTTTTCATTACTAAAGTCTTGTATGTGGTCCCTTATCATCCCCTCCAAAATTTTGCAGACTACAGATGTTAGGCTGACCGGCCTATAGTTACCCGGGATATATCTCGGCCCCTTTTTAAATATTGGTACCACGTTGGCTTTTTTCCAATCAGCTGGCACCATACCCGTCTGTAAACTATCCTTAAAGATCAAGAATAATGGTCTGGCAATCACCTGACTGAGCTCATTTAGAACCCTTGGGTGCAAGCCATCCGGTCCCGGGGATTTATTTATGTTAAGTTTCCAATGTATGAGTGCTTTTGTTTTTACATGCAAAGAAAATCTTTATTTCTGTCCTTCTAGTCCTAAGATTTATACAGCTCTGCTACACAGTACATCCCTGTCTGGCAGGGCAGGATACCTGATTTTTATCTGCTGCAGTTCAGTAACATTTACTGGTCTTCTTCCCACCTCCAAGAAAACTGTACAATTAAAGAAGAAGCAGAAGACAGATGCCTTCATCTCTCTGTCACTCTGTTTCCTCCTCCTATCAACAGGTTCCTTGCACTGTACTGTACTTGCACTTGTGCTGCTTATCCCTCCCCCAGTCCAAGCTCTCCTATACGATGGACTGCAAATGCTGATACCAAGCCCACTTCAGGTACTTACTTTGCTTGCATTTAAAAACATTCTTAATATGTATTAACAAGTACAGAGTTGCAATTGCTGATCTTTTTAAAAGTCTGCCTGGAGTTCGGCTTTAAGAACTATGCTATAAGCAAAGTGGCTAAACATAAGAGCTGTGAAAATGTGGAATAGACTCCCTGGCTCTGGCCAGCTCAGTAGATTGCTTTAAAAAAGACCTAAATTATTTTCTAAATGTACATAATATAACTGAATACTAACATGTATAGGTAAAGTTAATCCAGGGAAAATCTGATTGCCTCTTGGGGGATCAGGAAGGAATTTTTCCCCTGCGGTAGCAGATTGGATCATGCTTTGCTGGGATTTTTTGCCTCCCTCTGGATGAACTGTGGGTATAGGATTGTGTATATAGATTGTTTATTGGTTAAACTAGATGTACTTGTGTCTTTTTTCAATCTGACTAACTATGTAACTATATAAACAGCACATTGCATATAATTATGTTAATCTAATATAATTGACAACCATAATCCTCTAAGTTTGTGCACTTAATTCAGCAATCCCTATGATATTCTTATTTTGTAAGTGCCCAATGCATGGTTACCATTTCATTTGTCTATGTTACTCCAGTAAATAGTTCAGTAAATGGAGGTCAGATTTGAACTTTGATGGCTAGTATGCAAATGTCCAAATGATACAATGTAACAATATAGTCTTGCAAATGTCGTCATGAAAAAAAAAAACTGCGGAAGGTCTAGCTGTGTTTTTACAATGCTTAATGTATCAGGAGGTTAGCAGGTCTCATTACATAGGTCTTGTGGACTATGACATTGTAAAAGCTTGTAATGAGTATTACAGATCTCTTAATCCTTGTGCTTGCTAAGATATATCCTATTACATCACTGGAGTGACCTCTAAAGTTTTCCAAAGTATTTTCTAAACCAAACTATATATCCCGTTCCTATCACTGGGGTCAGTAGCGGTTTGATGTGATAATAGTTTATTTTTGCTGGGATCTTCATGATCCGCACAGTCGATGCCATGAAATTATTGGGAAAGTGTTACATTTTGGGTTATGAGGCTTTAAAGAACAGAACTTAATATTTTTATATATTTTTCATATAATTTATTATATGTTTATTTTATGTTTAATGCAAAGATGTGCATTACCTGTTCATAGCAACACATATGGTTACCTTTAATTCTCCCCTATACTCCCAACAAAAACGTATCTTTCGTTTGTTCCCCAGCTGGCCATTTGAGTGAAGGGAGCCAAAGAAAATACCCAATCTTCTAGCTATGGAGGAATGTGTGACTTTTTTTGTGTGTTCCTAAGTTAGAGAGGTGAAACACTGGACTCCAAGCTTTAAGGAGATTCTAATGATTGCTAACATATGCCAGCATTGTAATACCAATCCCAGTACCATAGCTCCCAACTGTCACTGATTTCGAGTGACTGTCCGTGATTTGGAACAATGTCCTTCTGTCCCTCTTTCCTCCTCATTTGTCCCTCATTTTTGTCTGATCTATATATGTAGCACTACTCCCAAGGGAGCTGCTGAGTTTCGGTCCCCCTGGGTTACTGCCAGCAACAACAGTACCGTTAAGCATGTTTTTCAAGTGCGAACAACTCAGACAAGAACCAGTCCAGTTTCTTTGGTTTTTTGGGTTTATTTGAGAACTTGGATGGGAGAAGGGAGAAGTGGGATACTCCAACAACTTCACACATCAGTTTGGCAGCCTTAGGTGTTACATTATCAATTGTTTCCATTTTTCATGCTATAGCCTTTTGGTACCACAACCCCATGGGAGCATGTCCAAGGGACTAGCGCCAGGACAATTTTTTTGTTTGATTTTACTCCAACAACTGAACTATGTACAATTAGGCTGGGACACTATAAAATGCTGCTCGACGCAGATTAATGCTTCACTGACGCTGGTTAACGCTGACTGATGCTGGCCTCGGCTAGGCCAGTTACTAGAACTTCACCTCTGACTGTGGAAAAGTCTCTTTGAGCTCCCCAAAGTACTCCTTTCTGAGGTAGCTGACTTTAAAGCAAACTGTATTGCTGAACACTTCAGGGCCCTTCCTTGCGCCCCTTTACTCCCCAAACTTCGGGGCTTTACTACTTGGCACCCCCTTTACTGTACACTCCTGGTTAGCTGGCTCCTGGATCCCCTTTAACCTCTCTGGAGTGGTCCCCTCTCCTAGGCAGACCCATGGGCAGATCTTAAGTACTCACTACACTGTTTTTCCTGAAGATCTCTGCCCAGCAGCTTCACTCGGTCAGCAACTCTGGATCTCTTGCAGCCCAGCTCAACCTCCAGTCCCTAGGCTGACTGCCTGGACCACCTTCTCACTTTTACAGAAAGAGAGACAGCCATCACCTCCTCCTGGAACTGATGCTCCCGCCAAAAGACACTCTGTCACATGCTCCCTCCAGCTTTATTACCAATCCCAGGGTGCACTGTGGCAATCCCCGCCCACTGGGACAGTCATAAACCCTGGTGTGCTTTTGGCTAGGTTTCCTCCACTGTCCAACAAGATCCCTCATTGGATACAGTGGGGAGACTCCCCAGACTCAACAGGCCACACCTGGAGGCATGTGACAGAACAGCTAACCAATCCAGCCCCCCTGATAAGCAGACAGGACCAATATATGCTTTTTCCTAGCACCTACCTAGGAGGGTGCTACATATAGTTGTATATAAATTGCACTTTTTATCTTTCAAAAAGTGTTTTCCAGTGCTAAACCTTTCATCCAATTTCTAAATTGCTGCATTTGTAAACTTCAAAAGCCAGGATAAAGTAATAGTAGTGGTAAAAAAAAAAAAACACTTAAAGCGTTACTAAACCCATAACAGTAAAATCAGTCTGTATATGCAGTAAATCAAAAAAAACAAAGAGATTTCCAGTCACAACTTACCAACCAAATTGAACTGTCTAACAGTATGCGTTAAAAACAGAGGTTTGGTTGCACACATTTGCAAATACATGTGTAAGCTGCAGGCCCCGGCAAGGCACCCTGTAATCTGCAGTCCCTAACTTTACAATTTAAAGAGTATCTACAATGAGAGCACATGCATCTAATGGGATACATGGAGGACAGGTGACTAGAGGGAGCCCACCCCTCCTTAAAGGCACAGGGTCACACTGAACACCCAGCACATCGCGCAATGGCGGCAAAGGTGTCAGTGCGTTGCCTGGCTCAATATAGATATCTATAGTCACCTGTCCTCCATCTATCCCATTAGATGCACGTGCTCTCGTAGAGACTCTTTAAATTGTAGAGTTTGGGACTGCAGATTACAGGGTTCCTTGCCGGGGCCTGCAGCTTACACATGTATTTGCAAATGTGTGCAACCAAACGCCTATTTTTAACGCATACTGTTAGACAGTTCAATTTGGTTGGTCGCTGGCTGGTTGGTAAGTTGTGACTGGAAATCTCTTCGTTTTTTTTGATCTGCGTCTGCCCTTCCAGTGCTCCTTACCATTAAGACCAGTTATAGGTGGAGGCGGTGACCACTTTTTGCATTATCGCTGTATATGCAGTAAAGCATGCTTGTTATACTCACCGTGGAACCTAAGGGGTTAATACTCTGCATTGTGTATAAGGGCTGTGTGATCCTGTCTCTCTGTTCCTCCTCTTCTTCCACTGACTCCAGACCATCTCTTGATAGAACAAAGCCTTGGTCCCAGCTGCACATGCTCAGTTTGGTGTGTGCTGCTAGAGAGTTTTTTTCTTTTTCTTGGGAGAGTGCACCTGAGCAGCACAGGGCCAATCAGCACTGTCCAGACAGAGGGTCAGGGGAAAATGGAAACTCCTCCTACAAGCTTTAAGCAGAGAGTGATACAAGTCACAAGATTGCTCTAACTACTGATGAGAAAAGGTACTTATCAGCTTGCATTTACTAAAACAAATACATTTCCATGTTATTTTTACTGTGGGCGATCAGATATAGTAAATGCAGGGTCCTGGGTTTAGTAACACTTTAAGGGTTTAACTAATCATTTTTTTTTTTTACAATTCTCCTTTAAGGGGGCGTAGTAGAGAGTGTATCCTATGCCTACATACTTTTGCTAATAGGTGTCCCTCATTCCCATCACAACAAGTTGGGAGGTATGCAGTAGAAACTTGGCAGGGTCCCTGGGAAAGTCATCCTATGATGAGTGATGGGTCAGTTAGTGCTATCGTGTGGAAAGTCTGTAACCCTGTATAAGCTACAACTGCAGTCAATCTCAAAGGGCTTTAATTTCCTGAAATGAATTTTAGGTAAGTGAAAGCATGGTAAGTAAATGCTGCCAGGGAGAGAGCTGGGTTTAGGTACAGCTATTGGTTTGCTCTGCATGGGCAATGTACAGGCTCACTTTAAGATGACTCCACAGGGAAATCAGTATGGAGCAGATAATGATGAAACAAAATATTTCTCATCAAACAGCATAACTAACCCCCACTTTCTTTAAGCCCTGGCTATCAAGGAGAATTGCTTTGGGTTCCAAATTTTCGTCCATCCGCAGGTTCTAGTGATTAAAATATGGCCCTGCATCATGGATAGGAACACATAGGGATTCAAATTCAAATCTTTACACATTTTCTAGAGGGGTTTGTTGTCATGGAAAGGGTTTTTTTTATATAAAAATAAAACCACAGTTTCAGACCTTTGTGGTTGCAAGATGTACTTAGTGGTGTTCTTCTTTTTAAAGAGCATCATATGTGCATATATTTTATCTTTTTATGAAACATAGATCTCAAACAAATCTTGGAAGAGATGTGCCTGGACTCATAATGAAAACACATTGGCATGCTACCCAAGGTTACTAGCAGTACATGTGTGCTGCTGAAGGGCATTAAGCACTTAGACAGCTTGGGTAGCATTCTGCAGTGCCTCAGGGGTTACAGAGAGCCTAGCTTTGCCAGTCATGTACAGATCAATCCTGTTTGCCTTGACCATTGCAGCCAAAGTTTAGCCACAAACTGGTTGAACCTCCAATCTGCCATTTTATTCCTTGAAGCAAAGGCTGCCAGCTATGTATACCAGCTTCATTTCATGGGGCCATTTCCCATTCACTAGGCAGCTTAGCCCCTGAGCATATTGGCATGCCACATAAAGATTGTCACTCATTTAAAGATTACTGTCGCCACCTAAACCCCCATCAAACACTCTCATTGCTTGTAAAGGGTCTTTGGGTTTTCATCGCGTCCCGGTGTCAGTTCAAATTCGGCTGAAAAGAGCGATTAACATGATGAGTTCATTGATGCCAAACTGTAATATGCCAGCTACATTTTGGAAGGCATATGAACCCAACAGCTGGCACCGAGGTCAGCAACGTGAGGCTGCAAACTGGCGGCAAATCAGTCCATTAAAAAAAATACACACACACTCATCATCCCATTTGTTGGATTTCAGAATGGTTTAACTTACCAAATACAAAAAAAAAAAAATGTTTTTCATCACAAAGCCATGCTCAGTGTGCAAATAATTTAATTGTTGTATAATTAAAAACTCAAAAAATGGAACTTACATTTCAACTTTTTAGTAAATAAATAATAAAAGCTAATATGATAATTAAGATAATAAAACCTAATCTACTTCTTCATGGGCGAAAAGGTAGTACCACTAATGTAAAATTCTCACCCCATTTAGACTATTTATGAAAAGATAATCTTACGCATATTTCAAGTCATATACTTATTTTATGTTTTTCTTATATGATTCAATATTGATCTTTTGGTGTACAGAGCTGTTATTGGACTTACAGTGGATCTACACTGCACCTGAGTACCACAAACCGGAAACGCTATTTCATTCATTTTCAACATTTAAATAGAGTTGTACTCGAAACCCATACTTGAGTAAAAGTACAAGTGCTCGATCAAAAAGTGACTTGAGTAGAAGTGGAAGTGCTTGATCAAAAAGTGACTTGAATAGGGGTACTGAAGTATTTAACATTTTTTGTACTTAAGTATTGCAAGTAGTTTTTTTTTTAAATTTTGCTACTCAAGTACTGAAAGTAAAAGTACCAGTAGTTTTTTAAAAAAAATTTGCTACTCAAGTACTGAAAGTAAAAGTACAAGTACTGTGTTATGTAGTTATTAAAGAAAGAAGTCAAAAGTTTATTAAAGTTATTAAAGTTAAAGTTACTAAAGAAAGAAGTCAAAAGTCAAAAGTACACATGACATTATACACATTTTTTTGAGCTTCATGCCAAATATGCCATCTACTGTTCTGGCAGTGGTAATTTTTATAATTGTAACGAGTAACTATGCAGCACAAAATAAAAAATATCGGAGTAGAAGTATTGAAATCATTGAAAAAATGTAGTGAAGTAAAAGTGGAAGTAGGAGAAAGTTGACCCTTTGATCGCCCCTGATGTTAACCCCTTCCCAGCTATTAGTACAGTTACAGTGCATCATTTTAGCACTGATCACTGTATTAGTGTCAATGGCCCCAAAAAGTGTCAAAAGTGTAAGTTAGGTGTCTGATTTGTCCGCCGCAATATCGTAGTCCCGCTATAAGTCGCTGATTGCTACCATTACTAGTAAAAATAAATAAAAATGGTTTTTAGACGCCATAACTTTTGTGCAAACCAAACAATATATGCTTATTGGGATTTTTTTTTTTTACCAAAAATATGTATCAGAATACATATTGACCTAAATTGATGAAGAGATGTGATGTTTTACATTTGTATTGGACATGTTTTATAGCAGAAAGTAAAATATATTGTTTTTTTTTTTTTTTTTTTTTCAAAATTCGCTCTTTTTTGTTTATAGCACAAACAATAAAAAATAAGTGATCAAAAAAAAAGCTCTATTTGTGGGGGAAAAGGGACACCTATTAGCAAACGTATGTAGGCATTTTATTTGGGCACAGTGTCGCACCACTGCGCAATGGTCAGTTAAAGTAACGCAGTGCGGTATCGCAAAAAATGGCCTGTTCAGGAAGGAGGGGTAAAACATTAAGGAGGTAAAATGGAACAGCTTACTGTGAATGAAAGGCAGTCCCAAGAACAAAAGGTTAATAACAAGTAAATGATCTGTCTTGAGCACTTCAAACTTAAAAAAGGCCCTATAAACATAAAATAAAAAGAATAACAAAAGAAATACCCCCGAAACAAAAGACCACTTTTTTAGAAGAGCAATGGAGATTTGCTCATGACCAGTGTTCTTATGAAAAGTGCCACATCCCTTTGAAATACAAAGAATTGGGGAGTTCCCCTGGGTTGGGACTTTTTAGGCACAAAAACTCTAGAAAATTGATATTCAAATTTAATTTATTAAATAATAATGTGCAAAAAACATTGAAGCTAAAACCAGCAAGCAGCAATCAACAACAAGGTGTACAACCATATGTTCCAGAACCCGAAACCCAACATGTTTCGAAGATAAAAATCTTCTTCTTCAGGGGTGGTTCTTAACAATGCTCTGTCAACATAAGAAACATGATCATAGAATCGTACAAATGGTAATGTGTACATTTAGATTTATACAACAATAACTAGTATGTTTACATTCAAATCTTCATACAAGTGAATATTTTTCAAGAGTATGATTGTTAGAGCACTTACAGGGTTGACCTTGTATGAAATTTGTGATGCTTGCAACACACTTTAAAATCAACAGGTTAGCCGTGATTAGATTGGCAGTGACATGTGTCCAACATGTTCTACGTGACCTGCAGGAAGGAGACGCCTTTATTAGGAACCTAAGCCTTCCCCCATTAGCTGCTGAATACCTGATGCCCCTACCCTCCATACCAAGGGCCTCATCTCCTCCATCCAGGATCTGGACCCCAGTCAGGGGAAGAGGGAGAAGACCCTTCTCTACACCTCAACGTTCTCATCTCAACGACAGCTAACTTGAGCACGCTTTGACTATTCTTCTGGATCCTCTGCGTGATCTCGTCATAATTTTAACCCTACACATGGGTATGTTTCACTTCCCTGTTTTTTCCTTGTTTGCAGAAGAGTGCCCTCTCTTCCTCCTCTCCCCTATTGAGGTGTTGACTTAAGTTTATGTTTTAACTTTTAGAATTTGTATAGGGGCAATCACCTGGTAAGAGCGGACCAGGGACCTCTGCTACACCAATTGTTCTGAGTTTCCATGTCTCCCTCCATACCCCAAGGCTGCAGCCTTGGTATCCTGAGAAGCTGCTGCCTCTCAGGCCTTCGATCATTGTTTTCTTTTTTTTTATGGCCAATACGGCCTTTAGTTTATATGGTATTGAAGTTTTTTTTATTTTATTTTCATGTGTTTATTCATAATGTTAATGCATATCTCTTTTTCTGTTTTTATATGCTCGCAAACACCATTTGGGTTAGCCCCTTTATGATTCGCTCACATGTGCCTTTTCTTACTAGACTTTCATGGCTTTAAAAATTGTATCATACAATGTAAAAGGCTTAAACTCCATTAAGAAAAAATGGTTAGGACTTAAGGAGTTTAAGGCCTCTGGGGCAGATGTGGGTCTAGTTCAGGAGATGCATTTGCGATCTGGGGGTTCATTTAAAATTGCATCGCAGCATTTTCCCCTTTCTTACATGGCATCTGACTCATCTGGTTAGGCTGGGGTGGCGATATTGATTAAGCGCTCCTGCCCTATCCGGATTCAATCATCCAATCTGGACCCCCATGGTCGAGATGTGATCCTGAGCTGCAAATATCTATCCTCTTCTTTTATGCTGATGAATATTTATGCACCTAATGCTGGTCAGATAAAGTTTCTTTATGAGGCTTTCGAAATGTTACAGCGCTTTGCCCAACCTTTTGCAATTGTTGGGGGGGGGGACTTCAATGTTATATTTTCTCCCACACGTGATAGGAGTTCTCTGTTCCAATCAGAATTAAGCATCCTACTAGTAGGCAATTTTCCTTTTATTCCCCCTCTTACAAAATGTTTTCCAGACTAGATTATTTTTTTGTCCCAGATGCCATTTTGCCTTATATAATAGCATCAGAGCTTGGCCAGATAACCTGGTCTGATCACGCCCACATTTACCTGGATCTCTCCCTGGCATCTGCTTTTCCCAAAAAATGTCACTGGAGACTCAATTAATCACTGCTCAACCAGACAGCTACTAGGGAGAAACTCTCTAGGTCTCTCTCCAAGTTTTTTTTAGCTTAACGAGGGCTCTGTGTCAGATGCCTCTACTCTGTGGGAGGCGCACAAGGCTTACTTCCGAGGACAATGCATCTCTGAAGGATCCCACCTGAAGAGGGATGCAGCTGCACAAAAAAACTTCTTTGTTAACTAAACTGAGATCTGTGGAGTGTGCCCTTGTTCTCTCCCCCATGGTGGCCCGCCTCCGTGCAGTGACCTCTATACGCAATCAACTCAAATATATTGCTTTGACAGGTATAGTCAGTCCCTACTATGGGCGAAACACAAATCCTATGAGTATTCCAACAAACCCAATAGAATGTTAGTTTCTAGACTTAACCCCCTTTTCATTTTTTATCTGACTTTATAATACAACCCAATTGTGCACCTACACATTATCCCCAATCTATGACTAAGGTCTTTGGTGAGTTTTACAGTAAGCTCTATAATTGTCTTTCCCCAGCCCACCATCCCTTTTAAACAAGAAGCTCTAGATGCTTTCCTTAAAGATATTTGTCTGCTCAAGCTGTCCTTGTCTGATCTTCAGAAATGAAATGCCTCTATTACTACGGAGAAACTTACAACTATTGTCAAAGAGCTACCAACACATAAATCTCCTGGTCCTGATGGTCTTTCTTATTCATATTATAAAACCTTTCTACCCATTTTAGCTCCCCGATCCTCCTTTTGCATTCTTTTATCACTGTTATACTGAAACCAGATAAGGACCCATCCATTCCTGAAAATTATAGACCAATCTCACTCCTCAATTCAGACTACAAGATCTTTACAAAGATCTTAGCAACTCGCCTATCACAGTTGCTTTCTAAACTCATAGACAAAGACCAAGAGGGTTTTAGTCTAGTCCTAGACTATGTGAGTTATGTCTAGCCCCAATGCTTTTCACCTTAAAAATCTGGCGTTTGTGCTCTGCCAAGTTCTCTCTCTCATTGCCACACACCCCTCTATCAAATGTACTTTTAAATCCCCTCATTCCAGATAGCTTATCCCACAGCCAGATGGAACCCTGGGCTCAGGCTAAGTTGTTCCAGCTTCATCACTTTGTCCATCCAGTTACTCACAGATTCCTTACCTTCACAGACATTCAAGCAAAATATCACGAACCTAAACATATGTTATTTTCTTACATTTACACTTTCTCCCTCTGTGACACTGCTCAAGCCAACCACCACTTTTGAGTATCTATGTGCCCAGAGCCCGCATCAACTACATTTAATCTCCTCTATTTATAAAATCCTGCACAAAGTACCCCCTTTAACTAAAGACATGCATAATTACATGCGTAAATGGTCCTCTATACTTCAGCGCCCTATTTCTCTACCTTGCTGGACCAAGATATTGTCCTCCTCATCTAAGGCCTCCAGATGTGTGGCGCAGAGAGAGACAGCTTTTAAAGTGCTGATGTTCTGGTTCAGAACACCTGAAGTGATACACTGCCAAGACCCTTCACTTTCATCTCTGCTGGCACTGTGGTAAGGCCAAGGATACCCACTATCACATTTTTTGGCAATGTGAACATATAGGCCCTTTTTGGGAAATGGCAATGTCTCTTATCAAACAGATACTAGAGGTATCACTTCCACTAGACTCGATACATTGACTCCTAGGCCTTCTATTTCCTGACATTGGCAAACTCCCAAACAAACTAGCTTCTTATATCTTATTAGCAGCCAAGAGAACTATTCAGGTACACTGGCTGACCTCTACACCTCCTTCCCAAACCCAGCTCCTACATAGTATCTCAGAGATCCAGAGAATTGAATACATGACTGCCTTGGTAGGCAATGTTGTACCCCGGTTCAAAAAGATATGGGACACCTGGGACCAATTTGAGTATGGATCCCTTCCCATATCTTGGTTGCACTTATGTCTAAGGTGACATTGTACGAGGACGGCATTTTGCCTCTATATGCCTCCACTTCTTTGAATCGCAACTCCTGGTGTATGTTTATAGACTTTTCTATAAGTCTTCTATCTTTTTTTTTTTTTTTTTTAATTTTATATTTTTCTGTATAAGGTCTGTTATACAAGATCCTTATTTATGTACTCTTGTGGTGTATATGCAAATGATATATTCAGTACCTATGAACAAGTTCTTTTTTTTTTAGTTCCACAATTTGCTCTGTTTATTACTGTTTTTTCCATTGTAATGTGATTTCTATTATCTTGCATACTTTATATTCTTGAAAAGTCTCAATAAAAATACAATTTAAAAAAAAAAAACAGGAGCAAGGTCAGGAGTAAGCTGAAGTCAGGAATAGATGATCAAAAGCATAAACGGAATACAAGGTCAGGTCAATGGCAAGCCAGGTTAGAAACGAATATCAAGCAGGATTCATGCAGGGCACAAGGAAACAGCTGAGGACCAGTCAGCGCTGAGCAGTAGTCAGAGCATCCTTTAAATAGGTTGCATGGTGCCAATGGAGACTGTGGACGTGCTCCTGCAAGTGCGCGCATTATTTCGCGAATGCGCGTGTGCACTCCTGCATATATATTTGTTGCATGTGCGTGTGCCTGGCGTGTCACAGCAGTTCTCCTATAATGGGTGTCACAGGGACAGAAATTGAGGGAAATATCTCCAAAAGGTTCACAGACAGAAACAATACTAACACAAATTTTAATTCTTCCTCACTCTGTCCCAACCAAAAAATAGTAAAAGAAATTGGAGTTAGGCTTCTTTAAAAATGTATAGTATATACTGTATATCTATAAATAAATGAACATTTGTGTAGAATCCTTCACATGGTGCTGGCATTAGGTTAGTGCAGGTCACCAGCGCCATTTCTTACATTCCAATACAAGAGCTAAATGTACTTTAATTTTTCCATGACCCAGCATGAAGAAAGATGGACGTTTTAATACTTGTGTCTTAGCCAACCTCTTCCTAATCCATCTCATGCTTAACAGATATCAACACTTGTGCTCAGAGATTTGTCTTGTATAAATACCCTGAAGAAATAAATAAACTGCAGGATACTAAGGCTCCACTCTCTCGCTTTCCCTCTGTCTGTAATGTCCCCAGCTGCTGTGTGAAAGAGTCTTAAACAGAAGCCTCTGATTCATTCTAGAGATGTCTGCCTCGGGTCGTAATATAGGACGAGAGGCTCAGAACGTATTGTGGATTGCTTTTCAATTACCATGACATTAATCTGTGTGTTTATTAACATCACATATTAAACAAAGACGAAGAAAATAGCGGCATTGTTCTACGTTTTGGATTCCAGCATTGTAATTTTGGCATTCATATCAATGACAAGCATACCTGCGGTTTTGTTTCTATTCTTTACTGCAGATCCTAATTAATCCTCATCAGACCGGGTGGTGATGAGACCCAGATATCCGTTTTCATGAATCAAACTGATCAGCGGAGGAAGGGAAATTTGCAGCATTGGGTGCTTGCCAAGCGCCTTGCTGGATTCCCTGTAGGCCCATTCAGATAACAGATACGGCACTTATAGACAGGTGGACATCTCAGCCTAGTATCAATGTTTAAATGCATAGCCATACATTGTGCAAGCAGGAGCCTTAACCTAAGCCTGGTGGCTTTTATTCTAAAGTTACTCCATCTTGGCCGTCAGCCAGCCTCCTGTCTAGATTGCCACGCATTAAACTCACTCTGCACTTCAGACAGCAGAGGAAGAGGCAGAAAATATAACCTAGATATTATGAAAAGACTCCGGTGAATTGCCTCACTTCAATAAAATAATCAATAAAGTCCCGGTAATATATATTCCACTATAAAAGTAGAAGACTCAAGAAAATGCACCTGCCACACACACTAATATATAGTTGATTAGATCTTAAAGGACATATGCATTTTTTCAAACTCATAGCTCCCAACTTTATGAAATAAAAAAGAGGGACACCACAACACAAAAAAAGGACACACTCCTGTTAAAGGATAAGTTCACTTAAAAAAAAAAATGCACATTTTTTTGCAGGTAAAAAAATGTTCATTTATTAATATTATTATTTTTGTTTGTTTTTGTGCCTGTAATCTATTGCACCAGGGATCACTGGTGCCATGCAGATCTCCTGCAGATCTTTCTGTCTACATATGTGACCGTACATCCTATACGGGCAAGCAGATACACTGACAGGAATAAACAATGAACTACTGTTTATTGAGAACTACAAGCCGACACCCGCTAAGGATGTTGGGACTTATATTTAATTCATACACAAAGCTGTGTAAATAAATGACGCAGCCATGTGGGCGGAGCCCCGCATTGCCGTGCTGATTTAATAAACTGACAGTTAGTATGGGGAAACATGTTCCCAAAGAAACTGGAAGCAAAGGATTATGTATATATACGTAATCCTGCGCAGCATGGCCGCCTTGTAGCAGTAAAACTGCTATAGGGCAGTCGGCAAGTTAATCGAGGTCTTTAAAGCAGGCCAAAAGAGGAGGAAAATAGGACATAGGGATTTGATTCCAAAAGAGAGACATTCCCTCCAATTTAGGTATTTTTGGGGGCTCTGAAGCTCCCTTATGCCCTTCTCCTTGTGCAGCAAATGTAAATATCAGGTACTGCCAGTTTATAGGGGAGCATTTCATTCTTTGACCTTCATCCATGGTTCATTGCCGGTTGGCTGTGTGCTTGGTCGCCAGGCCCAAGTTCTGTCACATGGGGGAAGCCATACTTCCCAACCGTCCCTGATTCATCGGGATCATCCTGGAAAATTGTCCGTGTCCCGGTGATTAAGGGCTTAGTCCCGGAATCCCCGTGGTGGTGCGGGCGGCTTGGTTCCCGCACGCCGCAAGCAACACATGGCAGCCGGCATCTCTTCCCGGCTGCCTCTGACAGTGCAGAGAGTGGAGTGCACTGAACCCCCCTCCTCCTTCCTGTGTTTTCATGTACACAGAGGAGGGGGCGCGGAGCAGCACATCACTCTGCAAGATGTGGCTGATCTGAGGTCTGTGATTTTAACTACTAACTTGCAGAAGAGGGAAGCATGGGGAGGGGGGTGAATTGAGCCTGGTGGGCATTTGGGGTGGATGGAGCTGGGGGTGGGCATTTGGGGTGGTTGGGGCTGAAGGGGACATTTGGGTTGGATGGAGCTAGTGTGGGCATTTGGGGGGGATGGAGCTGGGATGGGTGTTTGGGATGAATAGAGCTGGGGTGGGTGTGGAGGGTGGATAGAGCTGGGGTGGGCATTTGGGGTGGATTGGAGCTAGGCTGGGGGGGTCGATGGAGCTGGGTTGGGCATTTGGGGTGGATGGAGCTGGGGTGGGTGTTTGGAATGAATGGAGCTGCAGTGGGTGTGGGAGGTGGATGGAGCTGGGAGGGGTGTTTGGGATGGATGGAGCTGGGGTGGAAGGCTGGGATGGGTGTGGGGGTTGGATGGAACTGGGATTGGTGTGGGAGATGGATGGAGCTGGCATGGGATCAGGGGATGGATAGAGCTGGAATGGGTGTGAGGATAGATGGATTGATGGAGCTGCTATGGGTGTTGGGGGGGAATGGAGCCGGGGTGGGATTAGGGAGATGGATGGAGCCGGGATGGGTGCGGGGGATGGAGCTGGTATGGGATCAGGAGGAAGGATGGAGTCAGAATGGGATCAGGGGGAAGGATGAAGCTAGGATGATATCAGAGCGATGGACAGAGCTGGGATAGAACTGAGGGGATGGAAGGAGCCGGGATAGGATCAGGGGAATGGACAGAGCTGGGATGGGATTGGGGGATAGACAGAGCCAGGATTGGATCGGGGGGAAAGATGGAGCCAGGATTGGATCGGGTGGAAGGATTGAGCTGGGATGGGATAGGGGGAAGGATGGAGTCAGGGAGAGATCGGGGGATGAATGGAGCCTGAATGGGATCGGGGATGGATGGAGCCGGGATAAGATAGGAGGACATATGGAGCCGGGATGAGATCAGGGGATGGATGGAGCCGGGATGAGATCAGGGAACAAATAGAGTTGGGATGGGATCAGGGACAGATAGAGCTGGGATTGGATAAGGGTGGTGGATGGAGCCTGAATGAGATTGGGGTGGTGGATGGAGCCAGGATGGGATTGGGGAAATGGATGGAGCTGCCCCTGCATACTGTACATTACACACTCCTGTCCCCTGCATTCTATACATTACATACTCCTGTCCCCTGCCCTCTGTACATTACATTCTCCTGCCCCCTGCATTCTATACATTACATACTCCTGCCCCCTGGAACCTGTACATTACACACTCCTGTCCCCTGCATTCTGTACATAACACACTCCTGTCCCCTGCCTTCTGTACATTACATACTCCTGCCCCCAGCATGCTGCACATTACATACTCCTGCCCCCTGCCTTCTGTATATTACACACTCCTGTCCCCTGCATTCTGTACATTACACACTCCTGTCCCCTGCATTCTATGCATTACATACTCCTGTCCTCTGCATTCTGTGCATTACATACTCCTGCCCCCTGCATTCTATACATTACATACTCCTGCTCCCCGAATTCTGTACACTACACACTCCTGTCCCCTGCATTCTGTACATTACATACTCCTGTCTCCTGCATTCTGTACCTTACACACTCCTGTCTTCTGCACTCTTTACATTACACACTCCTGTCTCCTGCATTCTGTACATTACATACTCCTGTCTCCTGCATTCTATGCATTACATACTTCTGTCCTCTGCATTCTATACATTACATACTCCTGCCCCCTGCATTCTATACATTATATACTCCGGCACTATATACACAATACTGTACATTATATACTTCTCACCAAAGTCTTCATTGTCTCAACAGTAGCTGGTTGCTATGCAGTCCCTAACAATTTTATTGAAGTTCTTCTTTAAAGGTAGGCTCAGACAAATAAATCAAAGCATATTTTATGGGTACAAGGAAGCCTGGGTTTTGTTTAACCTCATCCCTTAAGTCCCTCCCATTGGCAAGCAATTGGCCATGCCCATATTTTCCCACTAAGCTTGCTGCAGACCTTTTCCACCTTTCAGTGTCCCTCATTGCGAAGTTCAAATGTTGGGAGGTATGGGGAAGCATCATTAGCCCTGTGTAGGCTCCGACCATACCAAGCTGTAGTATACACAGTGTGTGTTTTTAGTTGGCTCTGAAGGTCAAATAGGGCAGCAGGGAAGAGAATTAGGGTAAATATAGGCAGCAAAAAGTGGGGCAGTGGACCATTAAGTGGACACATCACTTTTCCTAAAATGCACATAATTACATATTCTTAGTTAGTGGTGTAGTAGAGTGCCTATTTACTCCCCATGCTCAGGTGCAGGGGAAGGCCTCTTAATTTCCTACATCTCAGGGAACATAAATATCTCAGTTTGCCTCCCTCAGGAGTTCAGAGAGACCCCACTGGATGAAGCAGGGGTAGCTGGGCAAGTGATCCACAACCAGTGGAGAGGTCCTCCGTTGTCAGAACCCAGATAGCTGGGTCAGAGCCTAATAATATGAAACATCTCTTGAAGACCCATTTACTGTGGGGAGCCCTTCCCCAATTGATACTGAAGTACTCCCGTTCCAGTGGGATGGTCCCTGGGGGTTCTAGATGCTGACCTACTAGAACCAGAACAAGTTAACAGAACTAACCTAGACTTCATTGTGAGGGAAGCCTTGGATAACTGCACAAAGCTGTGTTCTGTACTGTTTTACTGAAGCTGATGAAGCTGATTCTCTGCTTGACTCTCTGTTTTTATAGTCTTATAGAGATTATGATATGCAGCCACATTACCATGTTTGAGCCACAAAAACAATGCTGTAAAGGGCCTATATTTATTGAGCTTTAAAGGGTAACTCCACTTTCGTGGGGAAAAAAAAGCAAATAAAGAAAGCATTTGTTGTATTTTTCTAAAAATGCAATGCAATATGGCTACCTGAAGGTGTTCTATACACAGAATATGTACTGACCACACCCCAGAATCCTAATTTCCTGCTTGTGTGAATGGCTCACTGATTTTCCTAGAAGCCATTTTTGGTGAGATACTCTCAATAGGAAAACGTCTAAAGGGATGCAGGCTCAGCAGATTTCCTCATTAGAGCCCTGCAGCTGCAACAGCTAATTGATAATTAGGAAACCACTCCCATTTGACCCACTCAGCACAGAGGCACAGAGAAACAAACAATGATTTCTTCAGAATAACAAAGGGTAGGAATCTGCAACAAAGTTTGTTAACCACTAGCCGATCGCTCACGTTGCTGCTACTGCAGCAGAGCGGCTCGGCTGGGTCCTACGTCGCTGGATTCCCCCCTCTCTCGGCGGCGAATGCGCACCGCCGGAGGTTCACTCCCGCTGTATTCAGACACAGCGGGAGTCAGGCCAGGGGAGGAGATGCGGTGATCACCGCCGCTCTTCCCCGATCGATGGGGAAAGACTGAGGAAATCCGCCCGCTTGTGTAAACAAAGCGGGCGGATCTCCTCTGTGAAAGGTTAGTTAGGGGTCCAATCTGTCCGCTGCAATGTCGCAGTCCCGCAAAAAAATCGCAGATCACCGCCATTACTAGTAAAAAAAAAAATTAAACAATAAAAATGACAAATCTTTCTCGTAGTTAGTAAACGCAATAACTTTTGCGCAAACCAATCAAAATACGCTTATTGTGAATTTTTTTTACCAAAAATATGTAACAGAAAACAAATTGGCCTACAATGTTAAAAAAATTTTGATTTGTAAATTTTTTTGGGGGAATGTTATATATCAGAATGTAAAAAACATTGTTTTTTTTTTTCAAAATTGTCGCTCTTTTTTTCAAAAATGTAAAATCGCACAGGTTATCAAATACCACCAAAAGAAAGCTCTATTTGTGGGGAAAAAAGGGACATAAATTTAATTTGGGTACAGCATCGCACGACTGCGCAATTGTCTGTTAAAGTAACGCAGTGCTGAATCACAAAAAATGGCCTGGTCATGAAGGGGGTAAAATCTTTTCCGGTCTTAAAGTGGTTAAACACACGCTCATTGAGAATGTAGCTGAATACATGTTGGCCTATATATATATGATATATATTGGATATTTTTTAACTGTCAAAGTATAAAATGTCAATTTTTTCGCAAAATTTTCGCAAAATTTTTGCTATTTTTTATTAATATCGCAAAAAATGAAAAGCGCAGAGGTGATCAAATACCACCAAAAGAAAGATCTGTTTGTGGGAAAAAAAGGACATAAATTTCGTTTGGGTACAGCTTTGCATGACCGTGCAATTGTCAGTTAAAGTTGTGCAGTGCCAAGTTAAAAAAAAGTGGCCTGGACGTTAAGCAGGAAATTCCTTCACTGTTTATTTGCTCCTGATTTGCTTCCCCTTTGCTGATGTATATGAATATGTGATCTGTACATTATTATATTATATATTAATAAGTTTATATGCATATACACCTATGTATTGACTATTTTATTGTATTGACATTTATGATATGTTGTTTGCTTATTATAAGGTGTATATTTTGAAAACCCTATAACACATCCGGAGGTGAAGCCGATCCATGGGGTCGACGACCGCGATTGCCTCCGGGCACCTACAATTGCTCCTCATGAAGAGAGAACAGCGGTCTGCTGTTGTAAGCACAGCAGACCGTTGTTCTCTCTGGTGCCAATGCAGAGCTCCTGTATTCCTCCTATTTAGGAATACAGAAATAGGAATACAGGTCTCTGTATTGATTTCACAAGCCCCCCCCCCCACAGATAGAAAACACCCCCTAGGCTCACACTTAACCCTTTGATCATCACTGGGTTAACCCCTTCCCTGCCAGTGTCATTATTAAAGTAACAATGCATATTATTTATTACTAATTACTGTAGTAATGTCACTGGTCCCCCTAAAAGTGCCAAAATGTCAGTTAGGGGTCCGATCTGTCCGCTGCAATGTTGCAGTCCCGCTAAAAGTCGCTGATCGCCGTCATTACTAGGAAAAATAAATATGTAAATAAAAATCGCAAATAAATCTTTCCCCAGTTTGTAGACGTGATAACTTTTGCGCAAACCAATCAAAATACGCTTATTGGGATTTTTTTTACAAACAATATGTAGCAGAATACAAATTGGCCTAAAATGATGAAAAAGTTAGATTTTTATTTTTTTTTATTGTTTTGCTGAATGTTATATAGCAGAAAGTGAAAAATATATATGTATTTTTTTTTTTTTTGGAGAATTGTCGCTCTTTTATTGTTGATAGGGCAAAAAATAAAAAAAAGCAGAGGTGATTAAATACCACCAAAAGAAAGCTCTATTTGTGGGGAAAAAAAGGACATCAATTTGTTGCTCCTGCTGGATTATGCTTTATGCATTCCCTACAAAAACTTTTTTTTTTTTTTGTGGTTGTGGAAATTAGCTTTGATGTACGAGTGCTATGGATTACAAGCATGGTTCCAGAACAAATTATACTCTCAGTCCAAGGTTTTTACCAAACACTTTTTGCGAGTAGACGCATTACAGTAATGTAGCAGTCAGTTTTTTTCAGTTTGGGAACTGCAATGCGCATTACGTGCAGGGCTGTCTTTATCGCAGGACATGAAGGGCAGCTGCCCTGAGCCCAGACATTGTTGTGGGGCCCAAAGCAGCTGCCCCTTGAGCCTGCGCAGCCCTCAAATTGCTGATAAGTGGATTGGGGGGGCAAGAAAATATTTGCCCAAGGTCCAATCAATATTAAAGATGGCCCTGATTAGGTGTGGTAGCTTGGTGCAGCACCATTTATTTAAAATGACACCCCAGCGCACTAAGGCAACACACCTCCGACGCACATGTGTTGCTGTGCACCACATCGCACAGTAGCGCACTATCATGCGTTGTAGTGTGCTATGTCAGAAAAATTTGTTTTAGCCCGTCCCTGTGCATTGGCAGCTTATTCAAAATGAATAGTCTGCCTTAATGCAATACATGCTAACATGCATGCATTGGCACAATAGACAGAAATGGAGAAGTGTTAATGGGACTCATCTGCAGTGCTTTAGTCCATCTAATTTCAACATTCCAGATTTCATTCCCCAAAAGCTGTTTCAGTTACTTAGCAGGTTTAATCTAAGCCTTCACACTTTCCTGCAGAGATGTGAACGTTTTGCAGATACAACCTTATCCAATTTGAATG